>NT_187004.1:3305590-3533090 GCF_000001635.26 Mus musculus | reverse complement strand
TGACAAGTATGTAGAGTGTGCTTTTACAAAACAAAGTAAAATAATACATTGTCTGACAGTCTCATCCTGCCGACTAGACACGGAGATCATGGTCAACCAGAGCTCCCCTGTGGTCTTCTTCCTGCTGGGCTTCTCTGAACACCCACAACTGGAAAAGGTTCTGTTTGTGGTTGTCTTGTGCTCCTACCTCCTCACCCTCTTAGGAAACACACTCATCCTCTTGCTGTCCACCCTGGATCCCAGGCTCCACACTCCAATGTACTTCTTCCTCTCTAACCTCTCCTTCTTGGACCTCTGCTTCACCACAACCTGTGTCCCCCAGATGCTGTTCAACCTCTGGGGCCCCGAAAAGACCATCAGCTTCCTGGGATGCTTTGTCTAGCTCTTCATCTTCATGTCCCTGGGTACAACAGAGTGCATCCTCCTGACTGTAATGGCCTTTGACCGCTATGTGGCTGTGTGCCAGCCCCTGCACTATGCCACAGTCATCAACCCCCGCCTATGTCAGCAGTTGGCAGGTATAGCTTGGGCTATAGGTTTGGTCCAATCCATAGTTCAGACACCTCCCACCCTCAAACTGCCATTTTGTTCCCACAGGCAGATAGACAACTTTGTGTGTGAAGTCCCATCTCTAATTCAACTCTCTTGTGGAGACATCACATATAATGAGATCCAGATGGCTGTTGCTAGTATCTTCATTGTGGTTGTGCCTCTGAGTCTCATCCTTGTCTCTTATGGTGCCATTGCCAGGGCAGTGCTGAAGATAAGCTCTGCAAAGGGGCGCAGGAAAGCTTTTGGGACCTGTTCCTCCCACCTCATTGTGGTCACTCTCTTCTACAGCTCAGTCATTGCAGTTTATCTGCAGCCCAAAAACCCTTATGCCCGAGAGAGGGGCAAGTTCTTTGGTCTCTTTTATGCAGTGGGTACCCCTATACTCAACCCTCTTGTATATACCCTGAGGAACAAGGAGGTAAAAAGAGCATTCTGGAAGCTGCTAAGGAAAGATGAGGACTCTGAGGAGAGCTGAGGAAGAAATACTTAGCATACTTTCCAAATTAAGATGAATTAGAACCTTTGTTTTAAAAAAAATGAACTTCTGAGTCTACTTACTCTTCCAAGCCACAACAGTAGACCTAGTGAGTGGCAGGCTATAGTGGAGGGGGATGGGTAGTGAGAAGGAGAGAAGCAGAATCAGCAGATGAGTGGGAAGAGTGCTAAGTGTTTCTTCCAAAAGGAAGCATTCTTACCCGGACTGATCAAGGAAACTCATCTGACTCAATAAATTTAGAAGGAAGGAAAAAAAATCTTACAAAACTCAGGAAGTTCATGAAATTTTCAGGACTCTGATGATTCCTCCTTGAGATGGCATAACACGTAAACAATTGGAAGAGAGATACCTCTCCAAAGATCTAGGTGCAAGCAAGTTGTACACCAGACCCTAGTGAAACAACTTACAAGTGTCCTCATCCATGCTTAAGTGAGGCATTTAGATATACAGCTGTAATTTATCACCCATTCTTCTGTAACTACAGTAAACAAACTCATTTGTTGGTCAATCTGGACTTGAATGGAATAATTTATTTGACCTACTTTTGGCACCCTATCTAGGATGAGTTTGTATTTTCTATCATGTGTCTATGGATGAGGGAGAGGAAGAGGAAGACAGAGACACAGAGACAGACAGAGAAACAGGGGGTGTATCTTTTTTTAATGATTATAGATTTTATTCATCTAGACATTAAAAAAAATAGACCAAGACATAAATTTCATTAGAGAACTAAAACACATTTAAAAAGCCAATTAAAAAAGAATTCTCAATCCAGTCCATATAATTTTAGGATAGAGTATGTAATACATTTGTTAGTTGTTGGATTTTGATATAGGTCAGAAGCTGTAACTCTAAGAGGAAGCACTGACAATTTGAAGAGAATCTTCTAATCTGTGGACAGGCTGTAGTTCCAAGTAGACCAGGATCCCTCTCATAGATGTTTCTATACTTTCTAGGACATCAATCTTAATTCAGCACTTGTTTATGGAAGAAGTCTTTTTTTTTTTTTTTTTTTTGGTTTTTGAGCCTATAGCCTAGCCACTTTTTTCCTTTAAAAAAAATATTTCTGCTCTAAGAATAAAAAAACAAAGACCTATTCCCTGCCCCACCTCCATTTGGCCCTCAAGTGTCTTGCAATTAAATCAAACAAAATGTTAAGTAATCAAACTTTGTTTTTGCTGGATGTTTACTTTGGATAAAATGGTTGGAGTTACAATAATACATTGTACTACAGGTTTAGAAAATAATTTAAGAGAGTAGTTTAAGCTCTGACACACCCTAGATGTAAGGAGGAGAGCCTTCTGCTTAGACTTCCCAGCAGGGATACTTTCTTAACAAAAATAGGTACTTTGGGTGACAAAAATCAGGGGGTGTATCTTAGTTCACATTAAAAAATATAGCTAATATTTATTTCTTTTCCATTCATTTTGTTTCATTTCCACGTTATTTTGTTTACAGGTTCTCAATGTCCTTTGTACATTGTTTTTCTTGCTGTCCATATCATCATTCTATACTTCACGTAGGGTTTTGGGATTTTGTTGTTGTTTGTTGTTTTTTGTTTTGTTTTTAGTTTTTTTCAAGGCAGGCTCTGGCTGTCCTAGAACTCACTCTGTAGACCAGGCTGGCCTCAAACTCACAGAGATCCTCCTGTCTCTGTCTTCATGCACAGGAATTAAAGATGTATGGCACTTTAACACAACATAACCCACAGCATGTGGAGTTTCTTCTATAGTAAAACTAGAAAGAAGCCAGGGAGACTCCCATTTAAAAACAAACAAAAAAACAAACAACAACAACAAAAACTAATCCAGAGAGTTTCCTACTCAAAGATGAGAGAATTCAGAGAATTGATTCTCATTTTGGAAATGCAAGATATACACCTAGAATCAGAACTCTGTCCCTCCCTTGTCCTTTCCTGTGCCTCCAACTCTCTGCCCCTGCTGCCTGGCGGGCAATGACCGACCTATTTTTATCTCATGGAGGCTCTGACTCAGATCTCTACAATCTCTCCACCCATCTTGCTAAGTTTCCACTTGTGGGTCGCTACCATGCTAGCCCCTTGCTTCAAATCCTCCACGGCCTTGTGTTGCATGTCAGGAAAACTCATGCATTGCTCTCTTACCTTTCTCTCTTGAACCCAGACAAGCCACAGCGTGAAGGAAAATGCAACACAAACTTAGTTCAGAAACAATGGTAACTCAGTCTCTGGGTGCAACAACTAAAACCTAATCTTGTAAGCCTTACTAAAATCTAATTCCTTTGGTGGTGAATCCTTGCATATCCACCATGATACCGGGAAACTCTAGCAGCTACATCTTACTCTTATGCTGTCCCCGTTCCAAAAAGACCTAACTCTCCCCTGCTTCCTCTCTTCCTCCATCCAACCCAGAAGTTCCACCTACTTGCCCACCACCAGAGATTGAGTTACCAAAAGACCTTGGATCCCGAAGCAAGAATTACAGGCCATTGTGAACTACCATGTACAAGGGTCCAAACTCCTGTCCTTGGCAAGAGTAGCAAGTGCTCTTATGCACTGAGCCATTTCTCCAGGCCTCTGAATTCTTATTTGCTGATGGTGCAGTTAACATTCCGTGAAAGGGAAAGAGGTGACTGCAATATATCTCAGTGGAAGAACATTTGCCTAGCATGTGAGTCTCTAAGTTGAATTTTCAGCACTAGAAGAAAACATGTGTGTTAAACAGATGATTCAGCCATTAATAGCATGTACTACTCTTATAGAGCTTCCAGTACCCATATCAGAAGGCTCATAACTCAAGACCAGGGAATCTGACACCCCTAGTTGCTATATACACCTGCATATACATATACCTAGTTTTATACACACACACAGAAGTATTAAAAATAATAAAACAAATATTTTTGTGAAATTCAGTAAAGACAGAATGGATGGGTGAGAAGCTTGGGAAAATATCCCTTTAAAAATGTCAATATATTTGAAATAAATAAAACTCACCATTTCAAGAACTGGAGATGATCCAAAAGCATAAAATACATTCCATTTATTCAACATTAAAAAAAATTACTGAGTCTAAGAAAGAATGATATCAGTCTGAGACATGTTAGTAAGGAGCTGGTCCCAGCATGCCTCCAAGGATATCGTGAAACAAGGTTATTCAGATATTCAGACAGGACACAGGGATCAGGAGTTCTGATGAGGATGCAATTGCTGGTGGGATTGCAAGCTGGTACAACCACTCTGGAAATCAGTCTCGTGGTTCCTAAGAAAATTGGATATAGTACTACCAGAAGTCCAGCAATTCCTCTCCTGGGCATATACCCAGAAGATGTTCCAACTTGTAATAAGGACACATGCTCCACTATGTTCATAGCAGCCTTATTTATAATAGTCAGAAGCTGGAAAGAACCCAGATGTCCCTCAACAGAGGAATGGATACAGAAAATGTGGTACACTTACACAATGGAGTACTACTAAAAAGAATGAATTTATGAAATTCTTAGGCAAATGTATGGATCTGAAGGATATCATCCTGAGTGAGGTAACCCAATCAGAAAAGAAAACACATGATATGCATTCACTGATAAGTGGATATTAGCCCAGAAACTTAGAATACCCAAGATACAATATGCAAAACACATGAAACTCAAGAAGAAGGAAGACCAAAGTGTGGATACTTCGTTCCTTCTTAGAATGGGGAACAAAATTCCCATGGAAGGAGTTACAGAGACAAAGTTCGGAGCAGAGCCTGAAGGAAAGACCATCCAGAAATTGCCCCACTTGGGGATCCATCCCATAAACAACCACCAAACGCAGACACTAGGCAGATGCCAACAAATGCCTGCTGACAGGAGCATGATATATCTGTCTCCTGTGCGGCTCTGCCAGTGCCTGGCAAATACAGAAGTGGATGCTCACAACCATCCATTGGACGGAGCACAAGGTCCCCATGAAGGAGCTAGAGAAAGTACTCATGGAGCTGAAGAGGTCTGAAGCCCCATAGGAGGAACAACAATATGAACTAACCAGTACCCCCAGAGCTCCTTGGAACTATACCACCAATCAAAGAAAACACATGGTGGAACTTGTGGCTCTAGCTATATATGTAGCAGAGGATGGCCTAGTCGGTCATCAATGGGAGGAGAGGCCCTTGGTCCTGTGAAGGCTCTATGCCCCAGTATAGTGGAATGCCAGGACCAGGAATGGGAGTGAGTGGGTTGGGGAGTAGGGGGAGGGGGAAGGGGGTAGGGGATTTTTGGAGGGGAAATTAGGAAAGGGGATAACATTTGAAATATAAATAAATAAAATATCTTAAAATTTTTTTAATTCAAAAGAAAGAAAGAAAGAAAGAAAGAAAGAAAGAAAGAAAGAAAGAAAGAAAGAAAGAAAGAAAGAGAAAAAAGAAAGGAGAAGGGGAGTGGGAAGGAGGGCAGGGGAGACGGGAGGGGAGGGGAGGTGGGGAGAGGAGACGGGAGTGGGGAGAAGAGGGGAGGGGAGGAGAATAGAGAAGAGGAAGAGGAAGAGGAAGAGAAGAGAAGAGAAGAGAAGAGAAGAGAAGAGAAGAGAAGAGAAGAGAAGAGAAGAGAGAAGAGGAAGAGGAGCTTGTTTGCCAAGTTGATGCTGTGTGTTCTGGCAAGGTCCCAAGTCCTGAGAAAGTTAAATTTGTCTACCTGAAAGCCGGGATAGCACACCTTCCCAGCCTGCTCTTCCTGGAGCTATGGGCAGGGACCCGAAGAACTAGTCAGAGCGCCTGAGTCCTGGTATGAAAAACCCGCGTGCACTGTGGCTGCTGCTGCTGAGTCCTATAGGGGGGTGACCCGGGCAGAGGAATTCTAGACCCGACCTCGTCTTGGGGTTGAACCCAGAAGACTCCCGGGGACCTATGGCTGGAGGGCGGCCACCACCCTCACTGCGCTCAGCGATGGTAAACCTGCATATCTGTCCTGCATGGTGGTCTGGGACCGCAGTCCACGCTTGGTGCAGCCCCTGTGGCTTGATTTTCAAGGTGAACCACAGCCCTTCCAGACGCTGCTGCCGGGCACCAGTCTCCACATCAACAGCTACCGAGGTCACCCGTGGCTCTTCATGGATGCAAGGACGAACGACAGACTCCTGGTTAACCGAACTGAGTTATTTGTGCCATCTCTTAACGTTGATGAGCAGCCTGCTCTGGCCAACATCATGCTGCCGGTATATATGCTGAAAGAGCAGTGCCTTCAGGTTGTGAGAAGCCTGGTCAGCCCCGAGAACTAAGGAGACTGGATTATTGTCTGGTCACTCTATGAAGATTTGGAAGACTATCCCAACGTGAAGACCTGGAATGACTTAGCCAAGAACACATTGAAAATCAGTGATTACTAGAAAAGGCGTTCAAAGAAAATCACTGAAGAACTTGTGATGGTATTGATGAGTCTTGATCTAGATATGCAACTGGTCACTTATCCTTTAAAAATACTATTTCATCCTTGTAATTAAAAGGAAAGCTAACTGGAGACTGGAGGGTAGCTCAGTGGTAGAGCATTTGCTAGCCAATGCAAAGCCTTGTGCTCAATAATTTCAAAAGTAATGGTATCACAAAATGCCACTTAATATATGTACTTTCCAGAAGCACCAGGAGAAATGTTGTGTTTTTTCCTCCTAGTAACTCAGAAAAATTTGAGTGTAGGATTTTTGTATAGATGAATATGAAATTTAGTGTATTCAGTAGAAAGTAGTCACATCTCAATACATGCATTGTGGTAGCAACCTACCCCTCTCCCCTTCTTTGGAAAGACCAACACCCTTGATGTAGAAATGAGAATTTGTATCTGAGGCCCAAGCCCCTATTACGTCAGAAATCTTCAGTTAGTGGTTTTAGTGAACAAACAGTGAATGCTTTAATAGACAGGCTCAGGACGGTGAGCATCTTTGGTTGGGAAGAGGAAGTTAATGTAAAATGCACTAAGCAAACATCATAAATGAAGCTGTTTTTATGGAAAATGTTTTTGTTCATTGTTCAAGGCTTGATTTTCTTAGTCCATTCAGTTTGCAGTAGTTTTTTTTTTTTTTTTTTTTTTTTTTTAGTTTTGTTTGTAAACCAAGATTGCCTTTCCACAGTTACTGAGGTAACAGTAACTTATCTACACAGAGAGCAGCTTTGCTCCTGTATAACTGTAGTCTCATGGACTGTAAATAAATTGTTGCCAAGTCTGAGTCTCCTTTTTCTTTCTTTCTTTCTTTCTATGAATCCATGGAATCCCACGTGGTTCAGTACTTTTGTCAGCAGGGTTTGCGTATACTTTTCTTCTAGCTAGAAAGAGATCAAAGCTAGAAAGGGCATCTTCAGAAAGGGCATCTTCAGCGCAGTTGCCCTTAACTGTGGGTTTGTAGGGTATTCTGGAATGTTTTACAGTTAAATAAATGTTCATTCCTGCTACATCCACTCCAGTAATGACAAGCATGACAGGCCCCGAAAACCTGGGTGCTGTCCCGAGGCGAAAAGTTCACAGAAACTTAGTCTCCTGGAATCGTGGCATCCTGTATAAAGAATGCTCCAATGTCCTTGCTTCAGTTGATAAACGGATCTGTGTGCTTTCCCTTAATATTGCTTTATTACAAGTGCTCCTAAGGATTGATATTTTGACATAGCTAATTTAGATTCTAGGCAGTCCTTGATACGATCTTGGGCATGGATAGCTAAGTCACTGCCCTACAGAGTTTACCATTATCTAGGAAGAAGGAAGTTTGTGACCTAAAGAGGAACCAGGGTAGATACTTAAAACTATAGATAGTTGAGTTACACCCATACACAAGTATTTACAATGACCTAGGGGGAAGGTGGTCTATACAATAGACTAGAATAGGAACTATGGCAAGGGCACGAAGTCCTTGCCTCTGGCTTCTAAGATTAAGTGGGCCTTAGGTGGAGCTGTTTTTGATCCTAGTTGTTAACATTGAATTTTATGCCAGTTGGTTCCTGACAGTTCTTCCATGTTTGTATTCCTCTGTTCTGTGTAAGAATCCAGTAACCTCTTTGTACCTAGCCGGTGTGTCACCCAACTTCCCTATTTTCTTCTGTATAAAAAGTTTGGTGCTCGATTTGACAAATTACATTCAGATCCACACTCCCTCGTGTTGAGTCTGTCTGTCAATTCCCACTGACTCCTTGTCCACCTGCAACCAGAGACCCGTTCCACACAGACAAGGACCAAAGGGGATCTGCAGCATATTCCTGGGCTGGTGAGATGGCTCAGCAGTTAAGAGCACCGACTGCTCTTCCAAAGGTCCTGAGTTCAAATCCCAGCACCAACATGGTGGCTCACAACCATCCATAACAAAAATCTGATGCCCTCTTCTGGAGTGTCTGAAGACAGCTACAGTGTACACACATATAACAAATAAATAAATAAATAAATAAATAAATAAATAAATAAATAAATAAATAAATAAATCTTTTAAAAAATGTTCATTACCTTCCTTATAGTCTTGACTTCATATGTTTATTCATTAACATCATACTTTTATTAAATTTGCATTTTATTTGTGTGACCCTTTCTACTTTCTAGCATTATAACAATCTTTTTCACATTGTCATTAGCTTTTCATAAACGTCAGTGTTATAGTTCCACTTGTAATTAATGGGATTTCATCACATTTCCTGGCAGCTGCTACAACTGTCCCTTAAGACACCAAAGAAACAGTGTAGAGATTCTACAATCTACGAAAATATGAACATCCAGTTATACACTCAGACTATTAAAGTATGACTATTAAAATGACTTTATAGTTAAAATAGTTAAAAATGACTATTCAGTATGACTGTGGATCATACCTGAAACATCCACTATGATGTGGACCTCATATCCTAAAACTGATGGCTGACAGGAAGAATAATTGCCTGTATCAAATGAGGGTTAGACAGATGTCTACATATACACAAGTGTATACACACACACACATGAGCAATGTGGACATTTGTAGAAATCAGAGAACTGAAACAATGTCTAGATGCTGGGTAGAGGGAAACAATGTGACTCAGGTTATCCCTGGTAACAAAAGGAGTGGGTGACTTTCTGACTTATTCTAGTAATTCTATTGCTGGCACACTTTCTCCAGAGAGTCTCCTGCCCCTTCTATCATAATTACTAGCTAACTATCTGTGGGCTGTGGAACCCCTGGGTCTCAGCTGAATTAATGAGATGTTTCTCTCCATAGGAGAGGAGTCCTGGGATCTGGGGTCCCTCTCTCTACCACATACCTAATGTCAGGCTTTCCACCAGCAGGGCCACTGAAACAGACTGTTTGCCAAAACCTTGCTAATTAAGAGATGCCTCTTCCCCACTTGGCCTCATTTTACTTCTTAGAAAAGGCAGCAGACTGTGGTTGGTGAAGTGGTCAGTTCATCTGTGTTTACACATGAACTCTGGCACTTACCACTATATTGCAGTAACCTAGCAGATTAAACTTCCTTTGTTAACTTGTCATATCAAAAGGAAGATACTCATATGATGTAGGGTTGTAAGGGACAATGCTGACAGCTTGGCTGGACGGATTTAGAGTCCTCATTTAGTTTTTGCTCTGTTTATTAGTACAAATACTCCTGGCAAGGAAGATTCTAGGTAATCATGATTGAAAAGCTCATAAAAACCTGATAATTGAAGAATCAAGTAAGGTACCTCTAACAAAAACACAGGGTGTGTCCTTTAAAAACACTGGCTGCAAAGTTGAATGATCCTTACTTCAATCAGAGATCAAGCTGACCCTTCAGAGACCATCCTTCTTTCTTAGTTTGAGTTTTCTTCTTGATGTCCATGCAGAAAAGAGGCACCCATTAAAAATTTTATCATGGACAATTGCTGGCAACCAAAATACTCCTCCAGTTGAAGGTAAGTAGAGTGTTAGCCTTTCTCTCACATTATATCAGTTTCCATGTGTCCTAAACAATAGACCCACAGATAGGGAATTAAAGGGGATGAGGGATTTTTATCTGCTTGCTTTGGGGGTTGTTTTTTATTGGTTTTGCTTTTGAAGAAAATGTACCCCAGGCTGATCCCAAACACAAATATCACATGCTGCTGCTTCTTGAGCACCAAGATTCCAGGTACTAGGCACTAATACAAACAGAGTAACTTACCAGCTGCTGATCTGATGGCCTCACTCGCTTGTATTTTGGACAGGAAAATGCCACAGTCTGTCATAGCTCCTTCTGTACTCCCCCAGGTGTGGGAAATTTTCTGTAACACTAACTTGGTTCCCAACATTTGTCATGTGGGCAACCTTAGAAACCTTACTTGCCCTGAAACTGTTCACTGTAAAGATTCACGGTAAAATTGATAAGATCTTTGCAGGGCTGATATGGAAACTAGGTGTTCAGGGAGCTGTTTGCCGTACACGGCACATGTGAAGCACTCCATAATTGGAAAGTGTTAAAAGCAAAAGCAAGGAATGATTGCCAGACCTTCAGCAAGCACTTCAGGTGACCAGTCCCATCTTGTAGTACCAGAAGCAGAAAAATTCACAGACAAATAAATGCATGATTTAGAATGATGCAAACTAGGAAAAACAATGGTAAGCATAATTCATCAAAAGACAGAAAAAGGTGGCCCCACTAAAGAAGATAAACTCTAAAGAGATCCAGAAATCAGATAGAGAAAAGAAGAGCCATGGGAAGAGCCAAGTTAGAGACAGGGTCAGTAAGGACAATAATCAAATGGAGATGGGTGTCGCTAAGGACACATACTAAAATTTGTAAATAAGGAAAGCAAATGAGGATTGGCTGCTGTCACAGGATTAAGTTGGGATAATGAGGTAGTTGGTTCTGGTCTGGCCATTTGACTGGTAAGGGCACTTTTAAAACAATGAATTCATATGGGAGACAGCTCAGTTGGTAATGTGCTGTGTGGGCTGCATGCTCATGAAAACCAGAGCTGAGAGCCCAACACGCATGTAAAGAGCCAAGAACAATGTTCATACATATTAAGCCAGCATGAGAAGGCAGAGACAGAAGGAACCTTTGGGCTTAATGGCAAGCAAATCTAGCCAAATTACTGAGCTCACAAAAACACAAGATAGACTGCAACTGAGAAAAACACTGAACATCAACCTCTGGCCTCCCACAGGGTTACACATACATGTGTGCATGAGAACACACACACACACAGAGAGACACACACAAATTACATACTGTCAAAGGATAACTTTTACATTCTATGAAGTACATCTCAAAAAAGAAAACAGTTGGGTGTGCTGTAATTCCCACATTTCTGCAGTAGAGACTGGAGAACCAGGAGTTTAAAGTCACTCTTTAAACTAAGAGTTTGAGAACAACCTGGACTACATGAAACCCTGACCTCAAAGGGGAAAAAAAATGAGGCCAACCCAATGAAGTGGTTAAAAGTGTGTCTATCAATCCCTATGAAATGCATTAAATTCCATGGACCATCTTGATAGATTTAAAGCAATTCCCATAGTTGTATTCTGACCTCAACACATATACTGTCTCACACACACACACACACACACACACACACACACACACACACACAAATAAATGCAGTGTATATTAACGAGGTCTATTTATTTTATATCATGTATATTAGTATTTTGCCTGCATGTGTGTATGTAACTACATGGCTTGGTATAAGCCACCACGTGGATACTGGGAACTGGCCTAGGGCCCTCTGCAAGAAAAGCACATGCCCTTAACAATGGGGCCATCACTCCAGCCCCCATACTTCCCCCAAATATGCCCTTCATCTTATGAATTCTTTACTTTCATTCACCCCATACAACCCACATGGCAGACATTTCTATCTGTGTCTTTTAATAATGCAACTGTGAGCCACAGTGATTTTAACAAGCCACTCTAACCTCCTGCCTGTTAACTTCTCATGAGGACTGAGTAATTGATCCAATGCTACTTCCTAACCAGGGCAGCTGTTTAGTTAGATGATTAAAGAAGCCAAGACAAGAGAAATAGTCTGTTATGCATGCATGGAGCCACATAAAGGAAAATCTCTCACGTGCATAACACATTCTTTTTTTCTTTGTTTTGTTTTGTTTTTTTGAGACAGGGTTTCTCTGTATAGCCCTGGCTGTCCTGGAACTCACTTTGTAGACCAGGCTGGCCTCGAACTCAGAAATCCGCCTGCCTCTGCCTCCCGCACGGCTTGTATAACACATTCTAAGCCAAGTTTGGTAGCTCACACTTACAACTCCAGCACTCCAGAAGCTGATGCAGGAAGATTGTCCAGACTCAATGGTGAGCCTGTACACCAAAACAAAATGCTATTTCAACTTTTTCCTTTTTTTAATAGATATTTTCTTTATTTACATTTTAAATACTATCCCCTTTCCTAGATTTGCCTCTGAAAATCACCTATTGCCTCCCCCCACTCCCTGCTCCCCAACCCACCCACTCCCATTCCTGGTCCTGGCATTCCCCTATACTGGGGCATAGAGACTTCACAGGACCAAGGGCCTCTCCTCCCACTGATGACTGACTAGGCCATCCTCTGCTACATATGTAGCTAGAGCCACAAGTTTCAACATTTGTTTTCTTTAACTGGTGGTATAATTCCAAGGAGCTCTGGGGGGGTACTGATTAGTTCATATTGTTGTTCCTCCTATGGGGCTTCAGACCCCTTCACCTTCCTGGATACTGTCTTTAGCTCCTTCATCGGGGACCTTGTGCTCCTTCCAACTGTGAGCATCCACTTCTGTATTTGCCAGGCACTGGCAGAGCCTCACAGAAGATAGCTACATCAGGCTCCTGTCAACAGGCTATTGTTGGCATATGCAATAGTGTCTGGGATTGGTGGTTGTATATGGGACAGACCCCTGGGTGGGGCGGTATCTGGATGGTCTTTTCTTTCATCTCAGCTCCAAACTTTGTCTCTGTAACTTGTTACATGGGTATTTTGTTCCCCATTCTAAGAAGGAATGAAGTATCCACATTTTGGTCTTCCTTCTTCTTGAGTTTCATGTGTTTTGCAAATTGTATCTTGGGTAGTCTAATTTTCTGGGTTAATATCCACTTATAAGTGAGTGCATATCATGTATGTTCTTTTCTGATTGGTTTACCTCACTCAGAATGATATCCTCCAGATCCATTCATTTGCCTAAGAATTTCATAAATTGATTGTTTTTGAGAGCTGAGTAGTACTCCATTGTGTAAATGTACACATTTTCTGTATCCATTCCTCTGTTGAGGGACATCTGGATTCTTTCAAGCTTCTGGCTATTATAAATATGGCTTCTATGATCATAGTGGAGCATGTGTCCCTATTACTTGTTAGAACATATTCTGGGTATATGCTCAGGAGAGGAATTGCTGGATCCTCCAGTAACACTATGTCCAATTTTCTGAGGAACTGCCAAACTGATTTCCAGAATGTTTGTACCAGCTTGCAATTCCATCAGCAATGGAGGAGTGTTCCTCTTTCTCCACATCCTCAACAGCATCTGCTGTCACCTGAATTTTTGATCTTAGCCATTCTGACTGGTGTGAGGTGGAATCTCAGGGTTTTTTTTCAAATTGTATTAGATATTTTCATCATTTACATTTCAAATGCTATCCCAAAAGTCTCCTATACCCTCCCCTTCCCTGATTCCCTATCCACCCTCTCCCACTTCTTGGCCCCGGCATTCCCCTGTACTGGGGCATATAAGGTTTACAAGTCCAAAGGGCCTCTCTTCCAAATGATGGCCGACTAGGCCATCTTCTGCTACATATGCAGCTAGACACATGAGCTCTGGGAGTACTGTTTATTTCATATTGTTGTTCCACCTATTGGGTTGCAGACCCCTTGAGCTCCTTGGCTACTTTCCCTAGCTACTCCATTAGGAGCCCTGTGTTCCATCCAATAGATGACTGTGAGCATCCACTTCTGTGTGTGCCAGGCACTAGAATAGTTTTGGTTTGCATTTTCCTGATGATTAAGGAAATTGAACATTTTTCCCAGTGCTTCTAAGCCATTCGGTATTCCTCAGTAGAGAATTCTTTATTTAGCTCTATAACACATTTTGTAATGTGGTTATTTGATTTTCTGGAGTCCAGCTTCTTGAGTTCTTTGTATATATTGGATATTAGTCACCTATCTGATTTAGGATTGGTAAAGATCCTTTCCCAATCAGTTGGTGACCTTTTTGTCTTATTGACATTGTCATTTGCCTTACAGAAGCTTCGCATTTTATGAGGTCCCATTTGTCAGTTCTTGATCTTACAGCACAAGCCATTGCTGTTCTGTTCAAGAGTTTTTCCCCTATACCCATATCTTTGAGGCTTTTCCCCACTTTTTCCTCTATAAGGTTCAGTGTCTCTGGTTTTATGTGGAGTTCCTTGATTCACTTAGACTTGACCTTAGTACAACGAGATAAGAATGGATCAATTCCCATTCTTCTACATGATGACTGACAGGTGTGCCAGCACCATTTGTTGAAAATGCTGTCTTTTTTCCACTGGATAGTTTTAGCTCCCTTGTCAAGATCAAGTGACCATATGTGTGTGGTTTCCTTTCTGAGTCTTAAATTCTATTCCAGTTATCTACCTGTCTGTTGCTGTACCACTACCATGCAGTTTTTATCACAATTGCTCTGTAGTACAGCTTTAGGTCAGGCATGGTGATACTACCAGAGGTTCTTTTATCCTTGAGAAGAGTTTTTGCTATCCTTGGTTTTGGTTTTTGTTGTTGTTGTTGGTTTTGTTTTTTGTTTTTTGTTTTTTTTTTTTTTTTTGTCATTCCAGATGAATTTGCAAATTACCCTTTCTAACTCGTTGAAGAATTGAGTTGGAATTTTGATGGGGATTGCATTGAATCTGTAGATTGCTTTTGGCAAGATAGCCATTTTTACTACATTGATCCCACCAATCCATGAGCATGGGAGATCTTTCCATGTTCTGAGATCTTCTTTGGTTTCTTTCTTCAGAGACTTGAAGTTCTTATCATACAGATATTTCACTTCCTTCGTTTGAGTCACTCCAAGGTATTTTATATTATTTGTGACTATTTGTGAAGGGTGTTCTTTCCTTAATTTCTTTCTCAGCCTGTTAATCCTTGGTGTAGAGGTAGGCCACTGATTTGTTTGAGTTACTTTTATATCCATCTACTTTAGTGAAGTTGTATCAGGTTAAGGAGTTCTCTGGTGAAATTTTTAGAGTCACTTATATATGCTATCATATCATCTGCAAATAGTGATATTTTGAATTCTTCCTTTCCAATGTGTATCCTCTTGATCTCCTTTTGTTGTCTAACTGCTCTGACTAGGACTTCAAGTACTATATTGAGTAGGTAGGGAGAAAGTGGGAAACCTTGTCTAGTCCCTGATTTTAGTGGAATTGCTTCCAGCTTCTCTCCATTTACTTTGATGTTGGCTACTGGTTTGCTGTAGATTGCTTTTATTATGTTTAGGTATGGACTTTGAATTCCTGATCTTTCCATGACTTTTATCATGAATGGGTGTTGGATTTTGTCAAATCCTTTCTCAGCATCTAATGAGATGATCATGTGGTTTTTGTCTTTGAGTTTGTTTATATAGTGGATTATGTTGATGGACTTACATATATTAAACCATCCCTGCATCCCTGGAATGTGCCTACTTGATCATGATGGATGATCGTTTCGATGTGTTCTTGGATTCAGTTAGCGAGAATTTTATTGAGTATTTTTGCATGGATATTCATAAGGGAAATTGGTCTGAAGTTCTCTTTCTTTGTTGGCTCTTTGTTTGGTTTGGGTATCAGAGTAATTGTGGCTCCATAGAATGAATTGTATAGAGTACCTTCTGATTCTATTTTGTGAAATAGTTTGAGGAGAATTGGAATTAGGTCTTCTTTGAAGGTCTGCTAAAACTCTGCACTAAACTCCTCTGGTCCTGGGCTTTGTTTTTGGTTGGGAGACTATTGATGACTGCTTCTATTACTTTAGGGGATATGGGGCTATTTAGATTGTTAAATCATCCAGGTCTTCCAGTTTTGTTGAGTATAGACTTTTGTAGTATGATCTGATGATGTTTTGGATTCGCTCAGGTTCTGTTCTTATGTCTCCCTTCTCATTTCTGATTATGTTAATTAGGATACTATCCCTATGCCTCTAGCTATGCCTCTAGTTAGTGTGGCTAAGGGTTTATCTATCGTGTTGATTTTCTAAAAAAAAAAAAAAAAAAAAAAAAAAAAAAAAAACCACCGTCTGGTTTGGTTAATTCTTTGTATGGTTCTTTTTGTTTCTATTTGGTTGATTACAGCCCTAAGTTTGATTATTTCCTGCCGTCTACTCCTCTTGGGTGAATTTGCTTGCCTTTGTTCTAGAGCTTTTAGGTGTGCTGGCAAGCTGCTAGTGTGTGCTCTCTCTAGTTTATTTTTGGTGACACTCAGAGCTATCAGTTTTCCTCTTAGGACTGCTTTCATTGTGTCACCTAAGTTTGGATATGTTGTGGCTTCATTTTCATTAAACTCTAAAAAGTCTTTAATTTCTTTCTTTATTTCTTCCTTGACCAAGTTATAATTGAGTAGAGTGTTGTTCAGCTTCCATGTCAATGTTGGCTTTCTATTATTTCTGTCATTATTGAAGATCAGCTTTAATCCATGGTGATCTGATAGGATGCGTGAGATAATTTCAATATTTTTGTATCTGTTGAGGCCTGTTTTGTGACATTACATGGTCAGTTTTGGAGAAGGTACTATGAGGTGCTGAGAAGAAGGTATAAGTTTTTCTCTTAAGATAAAATGTTCTGTAGATATCTGTTAAATCCATTTGTTTCATAACTTCTGTTAGTTTCATTTTATCTCTGTTTAGATTCTGATTCCAGGATCTGTCCACTGATGAGAGTGGGGTGTTAAAGTCTCTCACTGTTATTATGTGTGGTGTAATGTATCATTTGAGCTTTACTAAAGTTTCTTTAGTGATTGTGGATGCCCTTGCATTTGGAGCTTAGATATTTAGAATTGAGAGTTCATCTTGTAAAATTTTACCTTTGATGAAGATGAAGTGCCCCTCCTTGTCTTTTTAAAAAAACTTTGGGTTGGAAGTCTATTTTATTTGATATTATAATGGTTAATTCAGCTTGTTTCTTCAGACCATTTGTTTGGAAAATTGAATTCCAGCCTTTTACTCTGAGATAATGTCTGTCTTTGTCCTTGAGGTGGGTTTCCTGTAAGCAGCAAAATGTTGGATCCTCTTTAGTAGCCAGTCTGTTAGTTTATGTCTTTTTATTGGGGAATTGAGTCCATTGATATGAAGAGATATTAAGAAAAAGTAATTGTTACTTCCTGTTATTTTTGTTGTTACAGTTGGGATTCTGTTCTTGCTGCTCTCCTCTTTTAGGTTTGTTGAAGGATTACTTTCTTGCTTTTCCTAGGACATAATTTTCCTTCTTGTATTGGTGTTTTCCTGTTATTATCCTTTGAAAGGCTGGATTTGTGGAAAGATATTGTGTGAATTTGTTTTTGTCATGGAATACTTGGTTTCTCCATCTATGGTAATTGAGAGTTTTGCTGGGTATAGTAGCCTGGACTGGCATTTGTGTTCTCTTAGGGTCTGTATAACATCTGTCCAGGATCTTCTGTCTTTCATAGTCTCTGGTGAGAAGTCTGGTGTAATTCTGATAGGCCTGCCTTCATATGTTACTTGACCTTTTTCCCTTACTGCTTTTAATATTCTATCCTTATTTAGTGCATTTGATGTTCTGAATATTATGTGTCAGGAGGAATTTTTTTTCTGGTCCAGTCTACTTGAGTTCTGTAGGCTTCTTTTATGTTCATGTACATCTCTCTCTCTTTAGGTTAGGGAAGTATTCTTCTATAATTTTGTTGAAGATATTTACTGGCCCTTTAAGTTGAAAGTCTTCATTCTCATCTATACCTATTATCCTTAGGTTTGGTCTTCTCATTGTGTCCTGGATTTCCTGGATGTTTTCGGTTAAGACCTTTCTGCATTTTGCATTTTCTTTGATTGTCGTGTCCATGTTTTCTTTTCTGTTTCTGTTTCTTCTTCTTCTTCTTCTTCTTCTTCTTCTTCTTCTTCTTCTTCTTCTTCTTCTTCTTCTTCTTCTTTTATTTATTTATTTATTTTTTTTTTTTTTTGGTTTTTCGAGAGAGGGTTTCTCTGTGTAGCCCAGGCTGGTCTCAAAATCAGAAATCCGCCTACCTCTCCCTCCCAGGTGCTGTAAGGGCGTGAGCCTCCATTACCCAGCCCATGTCCATGTTTTCTATGGAATCGTCTGCACCTAAGATTCTCTCTTTCATCTCTTGTATTCTGTTGCCGATGCTCAAATCTATGGTTCCTGATTTCTTTCCTAGGATTTCTATCACCAGAATTGTCTCTCTTTGTGATTTCTTTATTGTTTCTACTTCCATTTTACATCTTGGATGGCTTTGTTCAATTCTTTCACCTGATTTGACGTGTTCTCCTGTATTTCTTTAAGGGAGTTAATTATTTCCTTCTTAAAGTCCTCCATTATCATCAAGAGAAGTGACTTTAGATCCATATCTTGCTTTTCTGGTGTGATGGTGTATCCAGGACTTGCTATGGTGGGAGAGTTTGGTTCTCATGATGCCAAATAA
This sequence comes from Mus musculus, assembly GCF_000001635.26. Classification (NCBI taxonomy): domain Eukaryota; kingdom Metazoa; phylum Chordata; class Mammalia; order Rodentia; family Muridae; genus Mus; species Mus musculus. The sequence goes on along the minus strand of NT_187004.1, from coordinate 3,514,529 downwards.
CCTTGGTTTCTGTTGTTCTTATGTTTGTCTCCTATCGTCTGGTTATCTCAACTGCTTGCTGCACTCGATTTATCTGATTGGAGCCTGTTGATTCAGGACTCCAGAGTCCAGCTTTCTCTGTGATTCTGTGATTCCAGGATCCTGTGAACCTGAGATTCTGGGTGTGTCAGAGTTCTTGGCAGTCAAGCTTCCTCTGAGACCCTGAGATCCTGATGTAACCAAGCTCCTGTTATCCTGGTATCGTGGAATCCTAAGATCTTGGGCATGTTAAAGATGTGTCTCCTCTAGGGATCATGGGGCTGTCTGGTGTATTTGAAACCAAGGAATACCAGCACTGATCAGAAGGAACCAGAGCTGCTTGTCAAGCAATGCTGTGTCCTTGCTTCTGCTGTCACAGGCCCGTGACAATTGGTTTGGAACAAATGTTGTGTTCCACTCACTAGTGATCCTAATATCCTCGACATGCTAGGGCTCCTGCAGCCTGGAGAGTCCTCTAGGGACCATGGGACTGTCTGCCAAGTTGGCACCCAAGGTGGTCCCGAGCTAGCTTCAAATTAACAAAAACAAAAAGACGTATTCTGTCTCTGATGAGTTACCTTACAAAATTAAGGTATAAAATAAAATACTTCTAGTCATGCCAAACAGTATCCACCAAGTCAACACAAAAATAATAAGACATCAAAACTAACAGATATACAACCTGAAAATTCATTCAAACTAATTGGTTTTAATTTCTATTATTTATCTTTATTTATTTAGCTGTGTTCATTTTGGTAAAGTATATATATATATATATATATATATATATATATATATATATATATATAAACTACAGTTCATGCTTGACAGATTTCTTCCTCAAAGGTGTATCATCAGACCTAAAACACAGAATTTAGCTACTTCCTCCAAGAGATAATAGGCAATGAGATAGCACTGAGGAAAACCAGAAAAACACTGAGAACATAAGGCTCTCAACACATTTCTACCGAAACAGTGAAGGAGTTGATTCACCCATCTAAAATCCACATTCTCCATCATTAACCAGAAAGTCAGAGGCACTAGTAAGAGGATCTACCCAACTTCCACCACATTCTTCATTTCTTTGTGGCCACTAAACAGGTAAAAGGCAGGTGAGACAGGTAAAGGCAAGGACCTACTTGGTGATGGGTGTGGAAGTAAACCTTGTGAGAGCAGAGGAAGAAGAAACATGTCCACCTGGCATGTCATGACAATGTCCTGAGAAGCACAAAAAGGGCACAGCATTGTCACCAGGTCCTTTGTACCACACTAAGCTGACAGTCTCATTCCTCCAACTAGATACAGAGACCATGGTCAACCAGAGCACCCCCGTGGGCTTCCTCCTCCTGGGCTTCTCTGAACACCCACAACTGGAAAAGGTTCTCTTCATCGTTGTCTTGTGCTCCTACCTCCTCACCCTCCTAGGGAACACACTCATCCTCCTGCTGTCCACCCTGGACCCCAGGCTCCACTCTCCAATGTACTTCTTCCTCTCTAACCTCTCCTTCTTGGACCTCTGCTTCACCACAACCTGTGTTCCCCAGATGTTGTTCAACCTCTGGGGCCCCACAAAGACCATCAGCTTCCTGGGATGCTCTGTCCAGCTCTTCATCTTCATGCTCCTGGGGACAACAGAGTGCATCCTGTTGACAGTAATGGCCTTTGACCGCTATGTGGCTGTCTGTCAGCCCCTGCACTATGCCACCATAATCCACCCCCGCCTATGTCGCCAGTTGGCAGGTGTGGCCTGGGCTATAGGTTTGATCCAATCCATAGTTCAAATACCACCCACCCTCACACTGCCCTTCTGTTCCCATAGGCAGATAGATGACTTTCTGTGTGAAGTCCCATCTCTAATCCGACTCTCTTGTGGGGACACCACTTTTAATGAGATTCAGTTGTCAGTTGCAGGTGTCATCTTCCTGCTTGTACCTCTGAGCCTCATCATTGTCTCTTATGGTGTCATTGCCAGGGCTGTACTAAAAACTAACTCTTCAAAAGGGCGCAGAAAAGCTTTTGGGACCTGTTCATCCCACCTCATTGTGGTTACCCTCTTTTACAGCTCAGTCATTGCTGTCTATCTGCAGCCCAAAAATCCCTATGCCCAAGAGAGGAGCAAGTTCTTTGGTCTCTTTTATGCAGTGGGCACCCCCACACTCAACCCTCTTGTATATACCCTGAGGAACAAGGAGGTAAAGAGGGCATTCTGGAGGCTGCTGGGGAAGGATGCGGCTTCTGGAGGAAACTAAGGGCAAAATACTTGTGTGATTTCTGAATTACAAAGTTTCTTCATGATATGTATATTGTATTTATATATTTGTGCATATATGTGTAACAATAAAGAAGAAGAAGAAGAAAAAGAAGAAGAAGAAGAAGAAGAAGAAGAAGAAGAAGAAGAAGAAGAAGAAGAAGAAGAAGAAGAAGAAGAAGAAGAAGAAGAAGAAGAAGAAGAGGCTATAGACTTGAGAGGAAGTCGTGTGAGGACGTGTGAGGGAAGAACCCAGAAGGGGCTGGAGGGAGAAAAGAAAGGTAGAGAGAAAATGATACAATTCTATTTTAATTAAAAATTATTTTTGGAAAAAAATTAAATCTTAAATTGCCAAGGCAACACACCTAATTGACACTTCAGTGTGACTATAAAGCCAAAGAGAGGGAGAGAGAAATATTCATGTCCTTTATAGACTTTAAGTTCAAACATTATTTACTCTTGATATTTTCTGTTTTCCATTGTATCTTCACTGTCTTTGTTTCTATACATTCTCAAACTCTTTCATGGTGTTTTCTGGATATATCTTCTCTCTCCAGTTGTTATATCTGTGTAGTGAAGTCACATGTCTGCATGTGCCATGCAAGCAAAGGCTTAGGATACAGCAAATATGAGAGTTGGAGGATGCCGTTTGATCCTCTTACAATGTGAGAGAAAGTGATAATCTAGTGACTTCTTAAGTCTTGGTTTGTCATCTATCTATCTATCCATCGATCAATCTATCATATATCTATCCATCCATCTGCCATCTACCTATCTATAGCTATCATCTATCTATCTATCTACTGATCTATCTATGTACTGATCTATCTATCTATCATCCATCCATCAATCTACCTATCTCTGAGTAGAAAGGAAGGGAATTAATTTGTAAGGAGGGAGGCATGGGAAGAGAACAGCGAGTGGGGATGTGATTGTGATATATGGTGAATTAAAATGTATTGTGAAAAGAAAAAAGGAAGACATTAAAATGCTATGGTCAAGCTCCTCTGATGATATCCAGGTCAAATGACCTCTAATAATGGCAGAACACTCAGTTTATATGTTTGCAAAGGGGCTGGTTCCCACATGGTTGCCATCTAGGTGTCTTTATATAACTCCATCCTGGGCCAGTGTGGCATAAATGTTTGAGGGTTTTTTTAAAAACCATTTTGTCATTTAGTGCTTTTAAAATAAAATACCTATTTTGTAGTATGCCTTATATGTGTACTATAAATTTACTATAAATAAACTATAGTTTATTACCAAAACTAATTAAACTAATTTTAGAAAATGTGTTGTTATATCTGGTCTCATGTGATAGCATTAGATGGGATTGGGTGTTTTTGTAAGCGTGGAACTACAAATTGTTTTATTAATCATTTTATTCACTTACATTTCAAACTATATCTCCCTTCCTGGTTTCCCCTCCACAACCCCCCCCCATCCCATCCTCTCTCTTTCCCCTCCACTTTGGCTCTATAAGGGTGTTCCTCTAACCACTCATCCATTCCCACCTCATTGCTCTAGCCCTTATGCTGGAGCATCAAGCCTCCACAGGACCAACCCGCCCCACTTGATATCAGATAAGGCCACCCTCTGATACATGTGTATCTGGAGCCATGGCTCTCTCCATGTATACTTTTGGGTTGGTGATTTAGTCCCTGAGAGCTCTGGGTGGTCCAGTCAGTTGATATTGTTCTTCTGGGGTTGCAATCCCCTTCAGCTCCTTCAGTCCCCCCCCCTAGCTCTTCCATTGGGGTCCCTATGCTCACTCTGATGTTTGGCTGTGAGTATCTGAATCTGTATTGGTAAGGTGCTGGTAGAACCTCTCAGGGAACAGCCATGGCAGGTACCTGATGACAAGTGCTTCTTGACATCAGCAATAGTGTGGGGATTTGGTGTCTGCACATGGGATGGATCCCTAGGTGGGATGGCCTTTCCTTCAGTCTCTGTTTTTTTTTTTTTGTTTGTTTGTTTGTTTGTTTTGTTTTGTTTTTTGTTTTTTGTTTTTGTTTTTTTGTCTTTCCATTAGAAAGGAGATTTCTGGGTTAAAAAATTGAGAGATGTGTGAGTGGCCCCATCGCTCAACTGGGGGCCATGCCTATCTATTGGAGGTGGTCTCTACAGATTGTATCTCCCCTTTATTGGGTATTTTGGCTAAAGTCATTACCATTGGATCTTGGGAGCCTCTCATTTCCCTGAAGTCTGGGAATTTCTAATGACTACCCCCTGTTCTGTATTCCCCATTGCTACATGATTCCATTCAATTTCCTGACCCTCTGTACTTCTCTCCTGTCCCTTCTAATACCTGACCCTGCCCTCCCTTTTTGTTCCTCCCCGTCTCTCTCCTTCCCATGCCCTTCCCTACCTCTACTTCCTGTGATTATTTTGTTCACCATTCTATGTAGTATTGAGGCAACTACACCTTGGTCCTTATGTTTAGAGAGTTGTATTGTGGGTATTCTGAGCTTTTGGGCTAAAATCCACTTATCAGTGAGTACATACCATATGTTTGTGTGTGTGTGTGTATGTGTGTGTGTGTGTGTGTGTGTCTGGGTTATCTCACTCAAGATGATATTTTCTAGTTCCATTCATTTGCCTGCAAATTTCATGAAGTCATTGGTTTTAATAGCTGACTAGTACTCCATTGTGTAAACATACCACATTTTCTGTATCCATTAATCTGTTGAGTGAAATCTGGGTTCTTTCCAGTTCCTGGCTCCTATAAATAAGGCTGCTATACTCAGTGGAGCATATGTCCCTACTATAAGTTAGAGCATCTTTTGGGTATATGCCCAGTAGTGACTTAGCTGGGTCGTCTGGTAGAGTTATTTCCAATTTTCTGAGGAATGGCCAGATAGATTTCCAAAGTAGTTTTACCAGCTTGCAGTCCTACCAGCAATGGAGGAGTGTTCTTTCTCCACATCCTCGCCAGCATGTGCTGTCACCTGTGTTTTTTATCTTAGCCATTCTGATTGGCGTGATGTGGAATCTCAAGGTCATTTTGATATGCATTTCCCTGATGACTAAGGAAGTTGACCATTTCTTTAGGTGCTTCTCAGCCATTCAGTATTCCTCAGTTGAGAATTCTTTGTTTATCTCTGTACCCCATTTTTAATAGGGTTATTTGGTTCTCTAGAGTCTAACTTCTTCAGTTTTTTGTATATTTGGGATAGTAATCCTCTATTGGACATAGGGTTGGTAAAGATCTTTTCCCAATCTGTGGGTTGCCATTTTGTCCTATTGACAGTCCTTTGTCTTTTGTCTTACAGAAGCTTTACAATTTTATGAGGTACCATTTGTCAATTCTTGATCTTAGGGCATGAGTCATTGGTGTTCTGTTCAGGAAATTTTCCCCTGTGCTAATGTGTGTCAAGGTCTTGCCCACTTTCTCTTCTATTAGATTCAGTGTATCTGGTTTTATGTGGAGGTCCTTGATCCACTTGAACTTGAGTTTTCTACAAGAAGGTAAGAATGGATCAATTTCATTCTTCTACATGTGGACTGCCAGTTGAACCAGCACCATTTGTTGAAAATACTGTCCACTACATGGTTTTAGCTTCTTTGTCAAAGATCAAGTGACCACAAGTGTGTGGATTTATTTCTGGGTCTTCAATTCTATTCCACTGATCAATCTGTCTGTCTCTGTACCAATACTATGTGGTTTTAATCACTATTGCTCTGTAGTACAGCTTTCGGTCAGGAATTGGTGATTCCCCCAGAAGTTCATTTATTCTTGAGAATGGTTTTCACTGTCCTGGATTTGTTGTTATTCCAGATGAATTTGAGAATTGCTCTTTCTATTTCTGCGAAGAATTGAGTTTGAATTTTGATGGGGATTGCACTGAATCTGTAGATTACTTTTGGTGAAATGGCCATTTTTACTATGTTAATCCTGCCAATCCATGAGTATAAGAAATCGTCCCATCTTCTGAGGTCTTCTTCTAATTTTTTTTTCTTAAGAGACTTGAAGTTCCTGTCATACAGATCTTTAACTTGCTTGGTTAGTGTCACACAAAGATATTTTATATTATTTGTGACTATTGTGAAGGGTGTTGTTTCCCTATTTTCTTTCTCAACCCATTTATCCTTTGAGTAGAGGAAGGCTGCTGATTTGAGTTAAATTTATATCCAGCCACTTTGCTGAAGTGGTTTATCAGGTGTAGCTCTCTGGTGGAATTTTTGGTGTCGCTTATACAAACTATCATATCATCTGGAACTTTTTCTTTTCCAATTTGTATCCCTTTGATCTCCTTTTGTTACCTAATTGCTTTGGCTGGAACTTCATGTACTATATCAAATAGATAGGGGGAGAGTGGGCAGCCTTGTCTAGTTCCTGATTTTAGTGGGATTGCTTCAAGTTTCTCTCCATTAAGTTTGATGTTGGCTAATTGGTTTGCTGTACATTGCTTTTGTTATGCTTAGGTATGGACCTTAAATTCCTGATCTCTCCAATACTTTTAACATAAAGTGGTGTTGTGCTTTCTCAAAGGCTTTTTCAGCATCTAATGAGATGATCACATTTTTTTTCCTTTGAGTTTGTTTATATAGTGGATTACACTGATGGATTTCCGTATATTGAACTATCCCTGCATCCCTGGGATGAACCCTACTTGATCATGGTGAGTGATCATTTTGATGTGTTCTTGGATTCAGTTTGCAAGAATTTTATTGAATATTTTTGCATCAATTTTCATAAGGGAAAGTGGTCTGAAATTCTCTTTCTTTGTTGGGTCTTTGTGTGTAACTGTGGCTTCATAGAACAAATTGGGTAGTACTCCTGTGTTCCTTCTATTTCTATTTTGTGAAATAGTTTGAGAAGTATTGGTATTAGGTCTTCTTTGAAGATGTGATAGAATTTTGCACTGAAACCATCTGGCCCTAGACTTTTGTTGTTGTTGTTGTTGTTGTTGTTGTTGTTGTGTAGATGATATATCTGATGCTGTGTTTTTTTTCTTTAAATCTGGTATCATTCTAGAAAATCCTCCATTTCATCGAGATTTTCAAGGTTTGTTGAGTATAGGCTTTTGTAGTTGAATCTGATGATTTTTTGAACTTCCTTCATTTCTGTTGTTATATCTCCCTTTTCATTTCTGTTGTGTCCGGCCAGCAGATCACAGCCTGGGTTCTAGCCTGGAAAGGCATTTTGGAAACCTGGAAGAGAAGAGGTTGCTAGGCGATGAGAGAAAGAAATGCAGCTAAGACAGGCAAATTCTGATCAAAGCTCAATTTTACTGTTCCGCACGCAGTTATGAAGCAGGGGAAGGGGGCCCGATTCCCGCCAAATAATCTCGGAGTCCAGTAGCAGCGTGACCACGTGTATGGCTCCAAACAGCAAAGCGGCAGGCTCCAGCAGTGGCCATGGCAGAACGATTGAGCGGGAAGCTCCACCCCTGAGCAAACCGGTTTCAGGCTGGGGGAGGGGAGACTACACATTTCCAATTTGCTTAATTTGGATAATGTCCCTGTGCCCTCTAATTAGTTTGGCTAATGGTATCTTGTTGAATTTCACAAAGAACCAACTCCTAGTTTTGTTGGTTCTTTGTATAGTTCTCTTTGTTTCTATTTGGTTGATTTCAGATCTGAGTTTGATTATTTCATATGCTGTCTACTCCTCTTGGGTGTATTTGCTTCTTTTTGTTCTAGGGCTTTCAGATGTGCTGTTAAGCTGCTAGTGTATGCTCTCTCCAATTTCTCTATGGAGGCACTCAGAGCTGAGTTTTCCTCTTAGCACTGCCTTCATTGTATCCCATAAGTTTCAGTGTGTTGTGCCTTAATTTTCATTAAATCCTAAAAAGTCTTTAATTTGATTTCTTTCCTGACTAAGATCTTGTTGGGTAGAGAGAGTTGTTCAGCTTCCATGAGTATGTGGGCTTTTTGTGCTTTTGTTGTTATTGAAGGCCAGTCTTAATTCATGGTGGTCTGATAGAATACATGTGATTAATCCAATGTTCTTGTATTTGTTGAGGCTTGTTTTGCATCTGATTATATGGTCAGTTTTGGAGAAAGTACCATGAGGTGCTAATAAGAAGGTATACTCTTTTGTTTTAGGGTGAAATATTCTGTACATATCTGTTAAATCCATTTGGTTCATAACCAAATGTTAGTTTCACTGTGTCTCTTTTTAATTTCTGTTTCCATGATCTGTCCATTGTTGGGAGAGGTGTATTGAAGTCTCTATTATTGTGTGAGGTTCAATGTTTCCTTTGAGCTTTAGTGCATTTTGTTTACAAATGTGGGTACCCTTGCACTTGGGGCATAGATGTTCAGAATTGAGAGTTCATCTTGGTGGATTTTTCCTTTGAGTATGTAGTGTCCTTCCCCACCTTTTAAAATAACTTTTGGTTGAAAGTCTATTTTATTGCATATTAGAATTGCTATGCCAGCTTGTTTCTTGGAACCATTTGCTTGGAAATGTTTTTTCCAGCATTTTACTTTGAGGTAGTGTTTGTCTCTGTTGCTGGGATGGGTTTCCTGTATGCAGCAAAATGCTGGGTCCTATTTATGTGCACAGTCTCTTAGCCTATCTCTTCTTGTTAGGGAATTGAGTACATTGATATTGAGAGATAGTAAGGACAAATGATTGTTGTTTCCTCTTATTTTTGTTGTTGGAAGTGGAATTATATCTATGTGTTTCTCTTCTTTTGAGTTTGTTATGAGAAGATTAATTTCTTGCTTTTTCTTGGGTGTAGTTTCCCTCCTTGGAGTTTCCCTTCATTATCTTCTGTATAATGCTGAATTAGTGGAAAGATGGTGTTTATATTTGGTTTTGTCACAGAATATCTTGGTTTCTCTATCTCTGGTAATTAAGAGTTTTGCTTGGCTGGCATTTTTGTTCTCTTAGGGTCTGTATGACATTTGTCCAAGACCTTCTGGCCTTTAGAGTCTCTGATGAGAAGTCCAGTGTAATTCTGATAGGTCTTTCTTCATATGTTACTTGACCTTTTGCCCTTACTGCTTTTAATGTTGTTTCTTTGTTCTGTGCATTTAGTGTTTTAATTATTATGTGATGGGAGAAATTTCTTTTCTGGTCCAATCTGTTTTGTGTTCATGTATGTTAGTGGGCAGCTCTTTCTTTAGGTTAGGGAAGTTTTCTTCTACAATTTCATTGGCGATATCTACTGGCCCTTTGGGCTAGAAATCTTTCCTCTCTTCTATACCTATTATTCTTAGGTTTTCTCTTTTCATTGTGTCCTGGATTTCCTGGATGTTTTGGGCTAGGAGCTTTTTGCATTTTGCATTTTCTTTGACTGTTGTGTCAATGTATCTACTATGCTCGAGATTCTCTCTTCTATCACTTGTGTTCTGTTGGTGATGCTTACATCTGTAACTCCTGCTCTCTTTCCTATGGTTTTCTTTAATATCTCTATTTCCATTTTTAGATCCTGGATGGTTTTGTTCAATTCCTTCACCTGCTTGATTGTATTTTCCTGTATTTCATTAAGACACTTATGTGTTTCTTTTTTAAGGGCTTCTACTTTTTTACCTGTGTTCTCCTGTATTTAAGGGAGTTATTTGTGTTTTTCTTAAAGTCCTCTATCATCTTCATGAGGTGGGATTTTAGATCTGAATCTCAGTTTTCAGGTGTATTGGGGTATCCAGGGTTTGCTGTGATGGGTGAACTGAGTCAGCAGTACTTTGGTGGCATGAGTTGGTTTTCCAGAAGTAAAAGGGCATTGTGCCCTTTTTTTGAGTCAAAAAAGGAGAGGAAGATGAATCAAGTAAAATTTGGGATAGGAATAAATATGACTTTAAAAGTGCCCATTGGACTTACAAACTTTATATGCCCCAGTACAGGGGAACGCCAGGGCCAAAAAGTGGGAGTGGGTGGGTAGGGGAATGGGGGGGGGGGTATGGGAGACTTTTGGGATAGCATTGGAAATGTAAATGAGGAAAATACCTAATTAAAAAATATTTTTAAAAAGTGCATGAAACTCTCAAAGAATTAATATAAAGAAAAATAATAAAGTGGATTAAATATAACCTGCATGACAATCTTATCTTTAGGCAGTACTTCTACTAAGAGATCGGGGACTTTGTAGATTCTATCCTAGCTAAATGAATTTATATATGTAGCTGTCCCCCTTTGTCCAGAAGTTAGGATTTTACTCAGACCTTCCTTGTAGCATTTTAAATATAAACTGTGCTCATGAAGAATGAAGGTCAACTTCTTAGCTGTAAATCAAATTGACGAAACAAGAGTTTTGCAATTTTACAGTATCTCAAAGAGGTCTAACAAAATTGTGACTAGTGTTTAGTTTCTGCTCAGTATAAAAAGGTGTCATCCATCCCTTAATTTTTCCTCAGTCCTCAGCATAAAATATTACTTTGGAGAAAATATTTTAACTTATTATTTTCCACCTGTGGTAAATGGCCACATTTTCCTCTCTTGGAATCTAAGTAAAAAGAACAGATGTGACTGCATTGATACTATTTATCATTTTTCTGGAAATCTACTTCATATCAGAGTATGAGCAGTCAGCCTCTGCTTTTTTAGTCTTCAGAAACAACATTGTTTGCATGTGCCATTGAAATGGTCCTGGGATGACTATTCTGAGGTACACAGAGCGTTCAAACTTCTGCATTGCTGCTCAGTCTCTGGATACTGTCTCATGGAGCCCCCAGGGAATTTCAAGATTAGACATCACACTGTACACCACCCTAAATCAACAAAAGTACTTCTCCCTGCACATGGTAATTTCTGGGGAAATCTGTGTTCAGGGTCTTGTATCATTGAGTGCTAGAACCATCAGAACCTGTCTTACAGTTCTCACTGACTTGAAACAAGGTTTGTTCTGTAGCTTGGAATCTTTCACACCTGCTTGCTCTCCTCACCCTCAATAATTACCTGCTATAGGTATATAGCATATTGCTTAATATTTTGGCTATTTTCTTCTGTTAATTACGTTGAGGCTCCTTCTTTTTTTTTTTCCATTTTTTATTAGGTATTTCGCTCATTTACATTTGCAATGCTATACCAAAAGTCCCCCATAGCCACCCACCCCCTCTCCCCTACCCACCCACTCCCCTTTTATGGCCCTGGCGTTCCCCTGTACTGGGGCATATAAAGTTTGCGTGTCCAATGGGTTGAGGCTCCTTCTAATTTGCCATTTTACTCCTAACCTATACATCACTTTTATTTATCACCTCCCTCACTGTTCTTCTCTCTCTTCCTGTGGCTGGTTCCCTTCTTTCTCCCACACAGTACCCATTTCTCTCCTCTTCATGCCCCACACATTCCATTACCCTCTTTTTTTTTAAGTGTTCAAAAATGGTTTATTATGCAAAATGTTAACTTTTATAAAAAGTTTAATATACATCACATGATTACAGAAAGTCACCTTCCTGTAAAAAAGGTACAAAAGCTATATACTCTATTATAGAGTTCATAATCAGGGCAGCAGAGCTTTTCTCCAAGGAAACCAGAAGAACAGCTCTTATGCTGCCTTGGCAGAGTGCGCAGGGCAGCCACTCGCATCCCCCCACACCCTCTCGACACCCCATTCTCGGAAAAGCCAGTCTTTTAGACTTGAGTCAGGGTGGGGACAGAGTGACGTTGCCCAGCTGCTGACCAGCGTGTGCTAGCTCTTCAGGCCACCCGAGTTCAGTCCTTCTCTCGGGCTCCAGGTCCAGCCTTGAGGCGTTGAGTTCAGGGTAAGTGAAGAGGGCTGGGTTAAGATCGAAGCTCATCCGTGCCCTCAGGCTTCCGGCTGGAGAGAGGGTCCCAGAGTCCCAGGGTCCCAAGCGGAACGGGCGCCAGCACCTGCGTTCGGGAGGTGCCAGGACGACCGGGTCAGTGGCAAAAGCTCCTCTTGTCCTTGGAGATCACAAGTTCCGGAGTGAGCTCAGCTGTCTGGATCGGGAGGATGCGGACCGTCCGGGGGTCCAGGCGCCGGCTCTGCCAGGACCACCTGAAGGTCGAGGATGTAGTCTATGACACGCTGCAGGATTTCCACCTGGCTAAGCTGAGTGCCTCGCGGGACTCCCGGCACCAGTTCCCGCAGGCGCGAGTAGCAGTGGTTCATGTAGTCCAAGAGGCTAAGAGGCTCCTCGGTCGACTGGCTCTTACCGCGGCCTCGCGCAATGGCCAGGCTACGTTCCGACAGGCAGCACACCGCCTCATAGCAGCCGCGCACCGGGCTCAGCGCCTTCATGTTGGAGAGTAGAGATAGAGAGGGAGGAAAAAAGACACCTAAAGCAGCAAACAGTCCCATTACCCTCTTTTATGCTCCATCTTTTTCCAACTTTATTTTTATTCCTCTCCTCTCCTAATGCCTTTGCTGATTTCATGTCCTACATATATATCACATGGGAAAGTTTTCTCTCATTTATACTATATTGCTCTTTTTCCATTCTTATTTCATTCCTTATTTTTCCATGTAAGGCTTGGTGTATTTGTGGACCTTGTTTCCTACAATATGTCTTTAATTATTTTTTATTTAGTGCACGTGAGTGTTTTGTCTGAAAGTACCTTGGTGTACTACTTGTGTGCCTCGTACTCTTTAATGGAGGCCAGCAGGGGTTGTAAAATCTCCTGGAACTAGAGTTACAGACTGTTGTGAGATGACAAATGAGTTTTTAGAATTGAAGAAAGTACTCTGGAAAAGCACTCAGTGCTGTTACCATTGAATTCTGGCCCCTCTATATTCCTTGCATCTATTATTGTATCTGCTTTATAGTTGCATTCTATCAGCATATATTAAAACTTCTTCTGCCTTCAAAGGGAGAAGAACATTGTGCTGAACATTTCCAACTTTATAATCATGGCAGTACTTTGTCTCAGACAAGAGAAAGCCAAAATTTTTATACAAAAATAGTTTGATTTGACAGCCTGGGCTGTTAGAATCAAGAATCTGTCAAATGTTTGCATCCTTGGCCTTTCTAAATACCTTCTGGCTCTCTGGATGGTTCTCTTTTGCTCTGCTTCTCAACTTTTCCTGTTACTCACTTACCAGGTTGTGGCAGTTTCTGTCTGGTGCACTCTATATATACTAAGTATATATAATATACATTGCAAGAGCCTTCCTAGTCCTAGTTGTGGAGCTTGATTATTTGGGCTTCCTGTGCTCTTCCACTCATCACCATGAAGCTCCTGGTATTCTCTGTATTTATTTATGTCACCGATATCCTGATCTCTTGCTGTAAGTAATGATTCTTACTTGAGTTTAAATTTTGTGGTACAATATAAACACCTTCTCCTATGGGTCATGAATTTAGGGATGCCTAAATACCTATACTTTCATTTCACTTATTAGTACCTGATTACATCTGCATGTTTACTTTAAATGATTTTCTTCATGTAAATGATATGATAACATGTAAATGATAATAACAACCACAATTTTTATAATGTTTATATGCATGAGAACTCATGAATGTCAATCATATGAGGATATTTGGGCCAACTTACAGGGCCTAAACCTGAGATAGGATTGATTAATTCAAATAAGAACAGATGTTCAAGTTTTAATAGCACCATTATCATTGTAAAGAAGAGTTGATATTTCATCTGTGACTGTCCTTACTCATTTCAGATGCCTACAAAGAGAGATCAGTCGATGAAAGCACCAATTTGACTGGTGAGGAACACACAGAGACTACTAAAGAGATAGAATCTACTGAGCAACTCAAGGACTCTGAAGAAATCTGTGGGAGTTGTGAATATTGGAATAATGAAGAAATGTGAGGCTTCTATTGTGCTGCTTTGTTCTTCATGAAAGTTTAAAGCCTTGGCTAATGTTAGCTTTCAGAATATGTGTTATGAACAATCTTTTGTTTTCTGTTCCTTCCTGTATGTGCTTTGGCTTAGCATCTAGTTCAGTGATCTGGACTAGGTCAATGCTGTGTGAATTTGTGTTCATCATTTCCTTGCGAGAGAAGCTGGGCTACTTGAAAATGTTAGAAGAAAAGTAATGCCCACTGTCTCATTCTGAAATATGTAAAATCGAGACTAAATTGGCTCTGCTCCAGACTTCATACTCAAGTATTTTGGGTGAAAGAGGAAGGCCTATCTATCTGCTTATCTATCAGTCTGTCTGTCTGTCTATCTATCTATCTATCTATCTATCTATCTATCTATCTATCTATTTACTTACCTAGCTGCCTATCAATGTATTTATCTATCATCAGTCCATCTATGATCTATATATCATCTATCTGTCTAAAATCCATCCATCCATCCATCTATCTATCTATCTATCTATCTATCTATCTATCTATCTGTCTGTCTGTCTGTCTACTACCATCTATTTATTATCTATTTTTGTGACAGAGTCTCAGAATTGAGCTCATAAGGGCATTGAACTCTTCATTCTCCTACTCCATCCTCCTGAAAGTTGGCATGGCAGGCCTCTACCTTAAGATTATAATGAATTTTATCATTGAGCGATGAAGGCCCATGATTGTTTTACTTCTTCTGAGTTTATACGATCTAGTTCTTTTTAAAATTAGAAAAAAATGAGAAAGCATTATGGTTCAAAGGTTGTGGAACCTTCTTAATTTATTTTTTTCTTTTATAGGTTTACATGATATCTTTACAAAAGACATAGGCAATGAATCCTTTTATTGTGTCTTCAAGTATTTAGGAAGGTGGCTACTTTAATAAAAGGAAATGTTTCTGTATTTTCTAGTATTGAGACCAGACGAGATCATATGTAATTTTTATTTCCTCTAATGACTTATCCTGATGACTGTGTGTCATTTATCTATAACGTTTACTTTTGTACAATAAATGATGTACAATAGCAAATCAAAAATACCCAGTGGTGGTTTGCATGTTTGGACTATGGAATGGCACTATTAGAAGGCCTTGTTGGAGGAAATATGCCACTGTGGAGATGGGCTTTGAGGTCCTCCTCCTAACCTCCTGAGAACCAGTGTTCTCATGTTTGCCTTTGGAACAAGATATAGAACCCTCGGCTCCTCCCATATCATTCCTGCCTGTAAATAGCTAAGCTCCTGCAGTGATGATACTGGACTGAACCTCTGAACCTGTAAGCCAGCCCCAATTAAATGTTGTCCTTTATAAGAGTTGCCTTGGTCATGTTGTCTGTTCACAGTAGTAAAACCCTAAATAAGAAATACTCTTTTAGCTATATGCATTGGGGGGGATTTTTTTTTCTTGTTTAAAAAATCTATTGGAAAACCCTAACCATTCCATAGTACGTACCTTCTTGTGTCCTTCTAATGATTCAATTTTCTATCTGCTTACCTGGAAGATCATTTTATTGTCTTAAAATTTATCCTAGATATCAGGCATATTAATAAATGCATGGCTGTTTCAACATGCATGAAACAATCACTACTATTTCATTGATTTAACTTATGAGTTCCATTATGAAACTTATGAGTTACCTGTAGTGAGTTAGATGTTACAGGGATGAAATAAGCCTCTGAATCTGCTACTGTTCTCACACAGTACACCAGTCTTTGGTGGTCTAAGAGACAATCTTGTAATCAAGATATCCAGTGAATTCTGAGTTTTTACCAAACTCTCAAAACACTGGCTTCAGAAAGGTTCCCTCAGTGACTGTCCTAAATGAGACAAATAAGATCCCTCTTCAGTGCTGTTTGGAGTACTGGTATGTATGTTCAGTGCAGTAAAAGCTAAAATATGGTCCTGCAGGCTGATTTGCACAGATTCTGAGTTCTTTTGATGGAGTGAAAGAAATATTATTTTTAAATTGTGGTACATTTAGAGAGAACAGAGAGTTTACTGAGAATATCACGCTTTATCTGGAAGTTTAGAGGTCACAAGAATTCTGCTATTTGTAAAGATACTTCCATAAACAGTATTTCCAAAGGCATTTTCCATCTGAATACTAGATCACTGTGTAGTCTGGCATAAAAAGATGTGAATGACTAGGAAAGGATTACAGAATCACAGGTTGCCCTTGAATTTACATTTGCCATTGATATAATGTATCAGGCCATACATAGCAGCCTCTCTCCAGTTCTGTTTATGTACCAACATGGTAAAATAGACATGCTTCTCTGGATTTAAATACCTTGGATGCAGATGCAGCCTAAACTTGAAGCAAAAGAACCATAACATCAGTTAGAATAATAATAAGTGTTACGACATTTATAGTTTGACCATGATGGAGATTAACTTCAATTTTTTTCAAAACACATTAATGAATTTTTGTTATAATCATTATAAAGCTAGCATAAAAATCTCTTGATGAAATTTATTTACTTTAAAGTAGTATCCTTTGGTGACTATACAGCTTCCACATAATTTTTAACTTGCTTCAAGGAATAAACATTTGCGTTATACTTCAGTGCTGAAATATATGGAAAACTAATGGTACGGCAATAATGAAATGCCTAAACTTATTGACCAATTAACGTGTTTTGAGGTTCATCCAAGTTCTATGAAATCAGAATCTCTGCTAAAACTATTTGTAGTTCAGAAACGTTTTTGACTAATTTGTTTTTTTTTTTGTTGGCAACAAATGTTAATTTATATACTTCTGTTGTAAATATAAAATGATAGCAATTCAGAGAAATTTTAGTACTAAAATCAGAATTACACATGTACTTTTTGATCCAGTAGTCCTATATCTTACAGATATACTGAGAAATATATGAGTAATATATACACAATAGTACATAGAACTAGTGGTAACATTTCTAGTGAGCTCCTTGAACATTTTGTTTTAATGCTAATGCTCCAGTTGTTTAAGTTGAATTAATTCAACTTAATACAACTAACCCAGTGAAGCGTTTAGAATATTTTTTTCTAAAACTGTTAGTTATTTTCCAAATACTGCATTGATATTCTTGGATGACAATTCTTCTTCTGATTTTACTGGAAACCAAGAAAAAGCAGTTTGTTGGAGTATGAATTTAATGTTATTAATTTGCTAGTTACATATTTACTTAATTAGTGGTAGCTGTACATCATATGAAATAAGGAGTCAATATATTAATTACTGAGTCTCTTATGAAAACACATAAGCTTGTGCAATATCCATTGTTCATCAAAAGTAAAATAGGTAGTGTTTTAGAAATACTGATTTTAAAAAGGGCAATGACTCTTGTACTATAACAGCCTCAGGAAAGTATAATATGTTCTGTATTGTAAGATAGGTAAGAAAACTCTGGATCACCATTAAAAAAAGGCTAAAACTATAAGGTTAATTTCCACATCATAATTTATTAGACCATGACATTTTTGATGTGGCCCAAATAAGTATTCACACATGGAAAAATAATAGATTCCCTGAAGTACTGTTTTTAATATTTTACTTTACACCACAGAGTAAACTCATTTCAAACAACTGTTGCACTGTTTTTCCACGATGACATGACACAAAGCCATGATACCGCGTGAGAACTAGTTTGAGAGTTCTATGGGGAAGAACAATGATTTTGGGGAGGAGGTAGGGCAACAGGAAGTAAAAAGAAATTTCTGGTTTTAGAAAAGTATACCACATGGTAAATATTAAGGATCTGAAGAAAGCTAGTCATGACAATATGATTAAATTAATAGTTGTCATGAAAAGTATATGTCGTGGTTTTAAGAGGAATGGCCTCCACGGGCTCAAAAATTGGAATACTTGGTCATTAGAGAATGAATCTATTGGATAGGGATTAGAAGTAGTTTTTCTGGATTAAGTGTAGCATTGTAGGAAGAAGTTTGTCACTGGAAGTAGGTTAGGGGTTTCAAATGGTCGGCTACCTCGCCAGGACAATGTTTGCCTATGTGCTTCTGTACTAATAATGGATTAAACCTCTGAAACTTTAAGCATGCCACAATAAAAAGACTTCTTTTAGAAGAACTGCTATTGTCATGCTGTCTCCTCTCAGCAATAGAACACTGACTAAGAGAGAAGTTCATATGACGATTGGGGGATTTCAGTGACAGACCAACCATGTTTATTGTTGGTGAATTGAGCAATTAGAGAGTTTGGGTTAGGAAAGCAGTTGAATGTTTTAATTGGGGTTTAGTGGGTCACACTAGTTCGATCAGGGAAGATAGTGGTGCTGAAAGGAATGTACATTATGAGCCATAGCCTGGCTCAAGAGGTTTCAGAGAAGTATATAAATAAGTGGCCTACAGTGCGTTCTTTAGATACTTTGTAAAAGAGTTTGGCTATCTTTTGTTCTTGTCTGAAAATTTTGCCTAAGACTAAATTGAAGACTTTTGGATTAATGACTTTGGAAGAGAAGTGCTCAGAGCAGCAAAGTATTGATTCTTTCACGCAGGTTATTAGTGTGACTCTTACACAGACCTATAATGAAAAGGAGCAAGCTGAAAAAAAATACAAAATGTACAGTTTGAGGGAAAAGGGATCAATAGGAAATATAATAAAGCTAAGTCTAGTTCCTTTTTTTAAGATTTATTTATCTATTTTATGTATATGATTACATTGTAGCTGTCTTCAGACACACCAGAAGAGGGCATCAGATCCCATTACAGATGGTTGTGAGCCACCATGTGGTTGCTGGGAATTGAACTCAGGACCTCTGGATGAGCAGTCAGTGCTCTTAACCTCTGAGTCATCTCTCCAGCCCCCTAAGTCTAGTTCTTAATGAGATAGAAGACTTTGTTCTTGTTGTTGTTGTTTTGTTTTGTTTTTGTTTGTTTGGGGTTTTGTCTAACGATAAGCAGAATAAACAATTCTAACACAATTTCTAGTAAAGCCAAACTTAAACTGTGAAGGAAACTTTTAAGAACAGAAAGTTGGTAAAGATGTATTTGAAGGCTGGGGCCACATTCTATCATCAACAACTAGAAGAACTTGCCATCTTTTACCATTTAGTTTTGGCTTTATAGTCAAAGATACAAGACAAGATTTGTAGAATCTCTCCTCTACTGCTAAGTAAAAGTGTTTGATGCCAAGCACCTGTAAGGGTTATTCTTAATGTTTGGAAATTAAGTGAATCAAACTTCACAGGAGGAAAGTCTGTGGTCTAGAACACATGAGAGAGGTTGAAGGAAGACTTGGGGAATGTGATATGCCCTTTAAAAATACATCTCCATAAAATACTTCCTTAAACTATATTCCCCACTATGAATTAAACAGTAAGTTTTTTAGTTAACTTACCACACACATGATCCAAACTCTTGTCAACAGGGGCAACAAATAGAGAAGATGTATTATTCAGTATACCAATATTTTCAGAGTACACAAAGATAAATGATTCTTCTGGGACAGGTGGTAATGGCCCACAATTTTATTCCCAATACTTAGAAAGCTAAGGCAGGTTGGTCTTTGAGCCAGCCTGCTCTACAAAGTGAATTCCAGGACAGCCAGCGATGTCCCGAGGTTCAATTGGGACACAAAATGCAAATTGATGTTCTTCCTCTTAGCTCTCATAGTCATCTGACCTTTCATGACTCTGATGGATATGTACCACCCAAATTAATTATGCCCTTCCTGAGTGAGTCCTTGGGGGAAATGCTGAGTACAAACCCAGGAATTCCATAAAATACTTAAAGTTGAAACGTCTTCTTTTTCAACTCCCTTGACTGTTTGTTTTCCATGTCAGTGCTTTCCTCATGACACTGGCTCACAACTACATCAACACTGTGAAAGATTTCCTAGGAGATCTGCTCCAGAATCAAGGACATTCTTGAAGTATAAGATTAGTATTGATATTCAGGGCTTGATTCAAAGACAAAAGTAAGGCTCTTTCTAAAAACAATGAGTCTTACAGTGAAAGTAATTTTTACTAAATTTCAAGAACAGTTTTTTCAACAACAACAACAAAAAAAAGCCTTGAAAAATATAGTTTGTAAATATGATTAAAATAAACGTAGTAAGAGAATGCAATTGTATTTCTTTTATATTTGTTCTATGGAAGGAAACATCTCACTTTTAGCAAATGAAAGACAGAAGTAGTTTATTACTTGAATCAGGCATCAAAAAATAGTATGTATCTAATGCTCGAAGGGACAGATTTATGTGTAGCATGGCATTTTCCCATAAAGTGCATGTGTCGGGCCGTGATAGGCAGTCTATTTTGGCTGAATGAGGCTTGCTCCAGCAACCCAGTAGAAAACTCCATGGGACAGAAAAGCTAGCCATGTTCCCAGAGTCAGCTGCCTGACACCACAGAGCCCCCAACTCCATAATTCTGTGACTATAAGTCACAATGTCCCAAGCTTCTGGCATTCTGGCTAGTCTCCATCCCCACAGTTACCAGACTAGAGCCAGGTATACTCCTCCCCACAGTTACCTGATAGCCCAGATGACTATAAAAGGACCTGTTTGGCCCCTCCTCACTCTCTCTCGAAGCTCTCACTTTTCTTACTCTCATCTCTAGCCCTCCTTCTCTCTCTCCCTTTCCCCCCTCTCCACCTGGTCATGGCCGGCCTCTCTTTCTACCTTCTCTCTTTCTCTCTGCCTTTCTACACTAAAGCTCTAAAACCATAGACTTTCTCTGCTCATCAAGACCTGCCATGCTTGGACAATGGGATAGGCTTTTCCTTAACGAGCCACGTCTAATCTCCCACCAGAAGGTCTTCCTGTGTTCAAACCACAGACAGGACCAAGAACTCTCGCCTATGTGAGAACCATCCAGTCGCCCCTCTCCCCCTGCCCTTTCCTCCCTTCGGCCCCAGGGCTGACCGAGCCACCCCTGGGGCCCCCATTTGTTCTCAGCTCCTCTATGGTATCCAGCATGGGATGCTGGAGACAGAGAGCCTGTTATCTAGGACTGCCCCTGTCCACCCCTGAGGGCTGGGTCTGTAGCTTCCCACAGCCAGACACCCACCCGGGGCCGCATGGAAACTGTGTGGCAGCCCTTCCAAGTCTGCCCGACCAGAGCACCGAAACTCTGGTGGGAGGCGGGTTTTCTCCTTCTCCCTCTTTCCCCCATGCTCCCTGCCCCGCATACATGCAGATTGAAAACCTTAAAAATCAACTATACTTATTTGAGACTTACAAAGAATGAAAAACATTCACCTTTATTTAGTATTTTTATCAAATTATATCATGTTCCTAAAATTTTAATAAGATATATGTTTATAGGCTGGTGAGATGGGCCAGCAGGTACAGGTGATTGCTGAAGAGAATAGTAACCTTAATTTAATTTTCAGGACAAACATGGTAGAAGAAAAGAGCTGACTCCTAGAAATTTTCCTATGAATTCTACATGTGACTCATTATAGAATCATGCATCGCACAAAAGAGTGAGTAAAATGTCATTGATATCATTAAGATGGCTATTTAGCTTAAGATGGAAATTTTGAGGGATTAGAATTCCCACTCCTAGGTGGATTTCTGAGTTTGAGGCCAGCCTGGTCTACAAAGTGAGTTCCAGGACAGCCAGGGCTATACAGAGAAACCCTGTCTCGAAAAACCAAAAAACAAAACAAAAAACAAAACAAAAAAAATTAAAGCGGGCAACAACTGACCACACCCAAAGAGGCTGTTGGCTCCTCTTTGGAAATAATAGTGTGTAAAACTTCCTTAATAAACCAAAACCAAAGTCAAATCCAAACTACACATATGGGGACATTGCAACAAATTCTTCTATATATGGAAAATATCTTTTCTTTTCTTTTCTTTTCTTTTCTTTTCCTTTCCTTTCTTCTCTTCTCTTCTCTATTCTTTTTCTTTTTCCTTTTTTCTTTTCCCTTTTTTTTATTTTTGAGAAATTCAGCTGGTGTCCTGATAGTACATACACCCTATTATCCCAGCACTACACATTCAACAGATTGTTTTTATCCTCTCACAAACAAGCTCTAATTGAATATTACAATTAAGAGTTCTTTCTTGGGTGGGGCTGCAGAGATGGCTCAGTGATTGATTAAGAGCATTGACTGCTCTTCCAGAGGTCCTGAGTTCAATTCCCAGCAACCACATTGTGGCTAACAACCATCTGTAATGGGATCTGATGCTTTCTTCTGGTGTCTCTGAAGACAGCTACAGTGTACTCGTCATATATGTATATGTGTGTGTGTGTGTGTGTGTGTGTGTGTGTGTGTGTGTGTGTGTGTGTGTAATAAAATAAAAGAATTCCCACTCCCCCAAATCCATCAAACTCACCATGTTTACAGGTTTTGAAATTGCTCCGGTGTTAGGACTTCTCCTCAACATCTAAGCTCAAAACAATTTTTATATAAGCAGCACCAGCTGTGAGAAGCAAATATTTCTTCAGCCATACTACTAACTTTAACTGAAAATCTTAACCATCTTTCAGACATGTCTGTAAGCCCACAGAAAACACAACCACCAACTATGGCCCACTACTCAGTTAAAACTGTACACTGGGATCAGTCACATCCATAGAGACAGGATCACCAGAAATGGCCATAGATAATACATCTGAGTATGATCAAACATGCTAACATAATGAGTTGTCACAGTATATCTTTTTTTTTAATAAACCAAAAGGAATTTATTTACAAAATGCCTTACTTCAACAATAGTTACAACCAAGAAACAGGGTATCAAGCAATAATGACCTAAGAGACTCCACTAATGGTGTTTAAGCTATTATGGCCAGAGTAGCTTCTCTTGCTAGCTAGAAAGATGTCCGTTTGAGTCCTCCACTTGCACAATGGCATCACTGAACCAAAGGGGGCTCTATGTACAGCAGACACATGTGAGTTCAGCTGAGTCACGGGTATTTTGGCTTCCTTTTTCTCCTCCCTCGTTAGTTTCCTACTTTCCTCCTTCTCTGTTGGCTCCTTCCTCTTTTTCTCCTCCACTACCAGCTCCTTTCTCAGCTTCTTCTTCTTTATTGCCAGCTCCTTCCTCTCCTTCTTTGTCCTGAATACTGATGGAAACTGCTTTGTTATAGCCTTCCCGGTTCCGAGCAATTTCAATGGCAAAAAAATTGAATCCTGGGTGCAAAGATGGTGTTCTCTTCAGAGTAGCCCTGGAAACAATCCAGTCGCAGTAAAGTCCCGTAGTTATAATTTTCTACGATCCCTTCAAATTTTAAGCAGAATGGTCTCCACTTTTCTTTAGCTGATTCTGATTTGAGTTCTTCTGGGTCCAATACATCTACCCTGAGTGTCTCAAAAATCTCACGGAATGGAACTCAGATTTGGTCATCTACTTTGGTGAGTTTCAGAAACTGTGGGTCAGCTGATGAATCAGTTTATAATAGATTTCAGCATGCTGCATTGCTCGAATGGCCCAAGCCATTTCAATATCAGGGTCGTTGCCATATGACTCCGGAGAGTGAGAGAGAGCATGGGCTATGGACAACGCTTCCCCAGAGACCAGCTCTTCACTTTCGCCAGCAGCATCCATGTTGCCTCTAGGCAAGTGCGGCTTTCCTGTCCCGGAAGTCGTCACAGTATATCTTAAAGCTGAAAGGATGAAAAGAAATTTCTCCACTCTGGAGTTAGCTAAAACATCATTGGGCACTGTGATTTTTAAGGACCCATATTCTAATAAACCTGGCATTAGTGGTTTTGGAGCATAAAGTTTCTTTATTTGGGCTTCAAGAGTAAATACCTATGGGCTCGAACAACTCCAACAGAAATGACAGGAGCTTGCATACAACTGTTTTTCTAACTTAATAACATCCAATCAACAGTTTCAGCAGCCATCCATCGTGTGCAAAATATGTGCCTTAGTTAGGGTTTTACTGCTGTGAACAGACACCATGATCAAGGCAACTCTTATACAGGACATGATTTAATTGGGGCTGGTTTACAAGTTCAGAGGTTCATTCCAGTATCATCAAGATGGGAGCATGGCAGCAACCAGGCAGGCATGCTACTGGAGGAGCTGAGAGTTCTACATCTTCATCTGAAGGCTGTAGGTGAAAGACTGACTTCTAGGCAGCTAGGATAAGGGTCTTAAGCCCACACCCACAATGACACACCTACTCCAACAAAGCCACACTTCCAAATAGTGCCACTCCCTGGGCCAAGCATATACAAACCATCACAATATGCAAGTCTCACTCAGGTGAAAAGGCCAAGAACGTGATGTCTGTAGGCAATGAAATGAAAGTAAACTAATATTCTTAAAATAATCAACTATTTCCTTAGTCCTTGGATCCATGGGAGCAGAATATGCTTTCAAAAACAAGCCCATGGAAAATGCACTCCTTACGATGAGACTGGATACTTCTCCAAAAGATATGGCGTTGCAGAATACTTATTCACACTGTGAACTCTTGAGATTATGTGTGTTTACAAGAATAAGCTTTTTCTAGATATGGTGTGGCTCATCCCTAGCACACATACATCATTAATCTAAAAGATTTCTGCTTATTATAAGCAAAATTATAAAGTCAACCATGTGTCAAGAGGCAGAGTAAACAACAAATTGAGAGCAAACAAGGGGGGGGAATGAGTAAGAAGACAACAGGAAAATGAATAGAGATAGAGAAAGAAAGTATAAGTGAGGGCTATTCAGTTTGAGGGTGTTATTTTTTTTAATATGGTGTGAAAGAGGAGATGGTTTTTCTTTTGATACTTCAGCTGAGGAAGAAGGTTGGCTGGATGCTTCCTCTGCCTCTCTGATCTAGCAGCCTTTTACCCCATTATCTGACTCCCAGATCTTCATTGGTAAAACTAAATGAGATTTTGCTTTTTAAAAAAATGAATATTAACTAGTATGTTAATTAGTGTACCAATTTAGTGGGTCCAGTTGGCATAAATTGATGGACCACTGTTTCATATAATAAAGAATGATGGATACCTGAAAGGTATTATTGTACAAAACACAAACATTTCAAGAGATAATGCTTTGAACAGCATAGTGCCTTGAAAAGCATGAATAAAGGAGATAGGGGACGGTAAAACCCAGGATGTACATATGTATAGCTGAAGATACTAGCAAAAAAATAATTTAAGAAAGATGAAAGAACTGTGTGAAGCCATAATTTAAGAAAAAAATAGTCAGGAAACAAATATATTTTTTAAAAATGCCACTTATAGAAACTGAATATTTTTCTACATGGCATTTTAGTACAATGATTTTCAATAAAGGAACCTGTGAGCCCTGCAGTCAGTTCAGTGTCACTTGTTATTTGGAATGCCTAAGGACTGAGTATCATATGTTTACCTACTCGATACATTTTTAAAAGAACCAAAGCACCAAGGAAATCATAAGGGGAAATGACATGCACACATCATATCCTACTTTAAATCTTCCAGAACACCAAGGAGTAGTGCTAAACAACTACAAATACCACAGATGAAGTAGAATCCTTCATCTCAAAGACTTCTCTTCAGTTATAGAGTGCCAAATGCTTGAAAGTCAGTCTTGCTCAGTCTTTCCCTTTCCCTTACCATTTTGGAAACAACTCAAGATTTGGAGAAGCACTAAACACTATTCTTAAATTCACTAGGGAAGCATGATAAATACCTGTTTCATTCCAAATAAGCAATGTGTCAATGGGTCTGAATGGGGGATATTGTGGATAATATGGCAACTGTGGCTTTATGAAATAAATGTGATTACAGAGGTTGCATTAAGAATAATGAATGACTGCCAGGCAGTGGTGGCACATGCCTTTAATCCCAGCACTTGGAAGGCAGAGGCAGGCAGATTTCTGAGTTCAAGGCCAGCCTGGTCTACAGAGTAAGTTCCAGGACAGCCAGGGCTACACAGAGAAACCCTGTCTCAAAACACATACAAACTCACACACACTCACACACACACACACACACACACACACACATACACACACAAAGAATAATGAATGACTAACACACTTGCACATACACCAAAAGAAGTCTCCCAATCTCTGTCCATCAAGGTCCTATTAGTTGCAGTACATAAGCTATAGATGTAAGCAAATCTAATTTCAGAGTACCAGCTAGTTTTGAGATAGAACTTGATTACAGACTAAAACATAAGCCACATGAAAATCCAGACTGAGAAACTATGTTGTTTGTGTGTAATCTACCCTTCATCTTTCTGGAGAATTCATTCAACTTATAGAAAAATCTCCAAGCATGGATATAGAGCCTGATTTTCTATAGTATGGAATGTAGAGAAGCTAAAATTTGTCTTGCTGCAAGATGGAGTTACTATGGAAAGGATTCAGTGAACAAGCACTACTATGTACAACACTCCTCTTGACTTTGGTTCTTACAGTTTTTCCACCAACTCTTTGTTATTCCCTTTGGGTGTTGAAGGATGGGGCAGTGGTTCTCTCTGAAGACAGAGAACATAACAGTGAGACTTCATTCCATACAATATAGTGATCATGGACACAATTGTTAATCCTTAGATTGTCACAAAAGATAGTCAAGAGTATATGACCACAGTAAACTCATAGGAAGCCCACTATGCCTAAGTGTCATAACTGACATGGTGACCTTCCCCATGAGTGCCTTTATCTCATTAAAAGCACATGTAATGTTAGTTTTTTTTTCTTGGACTAAAGCACAGCACATAGAACCATAAGAATGGGATAAACATGTCCTAAGCCATTATGCTGTGCAATCCTCTTTTCATGAATGCTTTTTCTCCTGATATACCTGTTTATGACATGCCTAACAAATGAGCTTATTGTATTCCTTGTAGCCACAGGTAAACACTGCATTAAAATAGTCCATTTAGGTGTATCCAAGAGCAAATGTAATCAATGTACAAGCACAGGTACTTGTTTGGCAGTTGTGAAACCGGAATATGGTACCTATAGCCTTTCACTTTCAAAAGGCATATTAGAAACAAAATTTGAATCTTCCAATTATGTTTTATTCACAGACTTCAAAATTTGAAGAGGCAGAAGAGTAACATTCTAGTCAGCTGTTTTACAAATAATCATTAGCTAACCAAATAGAGAACTAGGAACAAAGGATCACACACACACTCACATGCACACACACACATGCACACACATATACACCACATAGACAAACACATGTAACATTCACATAGAAATTATCTGGAAAAGAAGCTCAAGGTTTTGCTGTTATTTTGAGAGTTTGGATAGTTAAATCTCTCATTAAGTTAGCTGCCAGAGAATTAGTTTACATTTATAAAAGCATTTTCCTACTAAACCATAGCATGGAATAAAGAAAAAAATTGGTATAATATGAAATAACTTTTGAAATGTCTACTGTTGTTATCAAGGCAATCTACATCCCCTTAGTTCTTTCCAAGGGCAGTGGTTGAATCATTAATCTGCTTCAGCAACAATGCCTGAAAATATTCAATCACTAATGTTGTAGGTACCAATGACACTGCACAGCGAGGGGTCAGAAACCCTTAACGTTTTCCTATAACTCCTAGATTTTGAAGGATGTGATGTCAGGGCAGCAAGCAGAGGAAAACTCCACAAAGTATGAACAACACAGGACATATAGTCCTCATGGCCCTGTCTCTTTAAGTCACACCCATCATTATAGTGGTAACCAGTAGGCTGCTTTCTATGAGTTATAAAGCTGTTTTGCTCCTTCTCTCTCATAGCTTTCAACAATCCTGTAGTTTCTCAGCCCATAAGGTTACATATTTCAGCTTGTCTTCTGTAACAGATATGCAAGCAAGGCAAGGGCAAGCAGGTAAAGAACAATAACTTTCTTCTTCTATATCCTTGGCATGAGAACAATAAAACAAATCCAAGACAGTCACAGACAATATTTTCCCAGATCTATAAAGAAATCTCTCAGCTAAAAGCCTCTACTGTCAATGCCAAGAAGAAAACCAACCATCATTCTGAGGCTAATATGGTTATGGTATTCCACATACAAAACAAAAACATTGCTTCCATGTCAACCCAGCCTAGCATATGTCCCCATGCATTCATTACACAGCAATTTATTGTCCATGCTGGTGGACAATTGCTGTCTTTTCTACACACAGGCCATGTATTCTGACCTTTATCTTGTGAAAACTTTCTGTGAACTTACATATAATACTCCAACTATAGTATCAGGACTCCTGATCTTGAGCCTATCGCATAAAAACAATATCTACACCCTAAAGTTCCTTTCAGTCCATGTCACCTGCTTAAATTTCTCTATAAATACATAACAAATAAAATCAAATTGAATTCAAACTTAATTTTACAACAAGAAATGTAGATTTAGTGGTTTTGAAAAATATCTCCATATAGCCCAAAATATCCACATGAACAGGGCTGCTAGGAGGCTGATAATGGAATATGGTTATAGCAGTAGCGGGTCCTCGGGTTCAGTAGCATCAGAAATGACAAAAGAAGCAGTTGCTGCCATAGTCTTTGAAAAATAAGACAGAAGATCTTCAGCAACATCTTGACAAGATATTGAATGGGAGCACTATTGTGCACATTCACAATTGGAAAGCCTTAGTCCTCACCCAAAAGATTGAGAGAAGCACAGGCATATATAAGAGAAAACCCCTGAAATTCTAACAAGTGGCCTGTTTTGCTTCCCCGAAATAAGTATGTAATTGCCTTCTCAAACATCACTTACTGATGGTAATAATGTGCTTGTGTGCAATGTTTATAATAGACAAAAGAATGAGCTTTTTAGGAATATTAATAGAGTCTACTCTACCTACAATGATCTGTCAAATGTGACATCATGATAGCTCAATAAAAGAGTTTCTTCCATAAGCCATATGGCATGAGCTGAATTGCATAGATGAAGAAAACAGACTCTTAAAAGTTATCACAGGTGTTCTTGTGTGTTGGCATGAATTGACTCTCACATGTATACCACAATCGAAATAATTGTCATTATACACAGATAATGATTTAAATTAAGAATAGAGATACAGTCAGGCATAACCAAGAGAACAGGAAGTTTAACCTGTATGGATCTACAAATGTGTATCTCACAGAGTAGATATCTATTTGCATTCTACAACAAATTTTAAATACAAAAATTTTTACTTACACCAAGAAAGAAGGAACGTAGAGAACCTAAAGTAGGAGTGTCGGGAGTTCATAGGGACAAGTGGATAAACAGGAGGCACACAGGATTCAACCCCAATACTAGGACAAGAAAGACTTCAGTATTTCATGTTATAACACAGTATGTGTAGAGTACACCAATCAGAAGGTGCCACGAACTGGTAAGTGAATAACAAGACAGATTGAGAAGCTGAGCAAATGAGAATCAGCCGCATCATCAGATGACATTTAGAATGATCATGATTTCAAACATTTGACAGATTCTCGATTCTGATGACACTGGTACCAATCAAGCCATTCTCTAATGAATATAGTCTGCCTTTCTATAGTTTGAGATGTAGAAATGTTGTGCTTATAAATTATTTTACATGTTGGAGAAGTCCACACAGTACTTCTGATATCTGCACTGTTCCTTTCAAGACATAAGAAATTAGAAACTTAGAGAATTGTAGGTTATATTCAATTTTTTTGGTAACTGTGTGGTTACCTGCCATGTTGGCAACCATACCACATGTAACCTTGAGTAAGATAAAGCATAATGGCAGCAACCGTATAACACCTATGTCTTAGTCAGGGTTTCTATTCCTGCACAAAACATCATGACCAAGAAGCAAGTTGGGGAGGAAAGGGTTTATTCAGCTTACACTTCCATACTGCTGTTCATCACCAAAGGAAGTCAGGACTGGGACTCAAGCAGGTTAGGGAACAGGAGCTGATGCAGAGGCCATGGAGGGATGTTACTTAGAGGCTTGCTTCCCCTGGCTTCCTCAGCTTGTTCTCTTATAGAACCCAAGAGTACCTGCCCAGGGATGGCACCACCCACAAGGGGACCTCCCACCCTTCATCACTAATTGAGAAAATGCTTTACAGCTGGATCTCATGGAGGCATTTCCTCAAGGGAGGCTCCTTTCTCTAGAATAACTCCAGCTGTGTCAAGTTGACACACAAATCCAGCCAATACAACACGCTTACTTCCACTGAGCCCTCTGATTATCATCACATCTCTGCCTTTTAAAAATTAGACTCAAGAACAACACCAGGCCTCCAAGGTGGTTCATTAGCTTCATTTTCTTCTTCTTCTTAATGTTCTCTCTTGTTTGGATTCTGAGTCATGGTCACACAGGAGAGAAGTGACCAAAAGTGATCAGTCTATCAATGATGAGTCCTCTGAGTTCTTTTCCTTGTCTTTTGTTGCTGCTGCTGTCACGGTTCTATATTCATTATCCTCTACATGACAAGAATGTAAATCCAATTGCCATGTAGAGAATTGTAAGGAGGCTCTTCTGATCTAAAGAGTATCCTTGAAATAAAATTAGAATCACAACAAGCACTTGTTTTGAAATATAATATTCAGGAAAAAGATGTGTGTAGATTTACAGACAGGGCGGGGCGTGAGATCACAGAGACTCTAAGGCAGAGCAACTGATGCCCATTTTTACTGTTTAGGCTATGATTAGGCTGGGGGGAGGGGGGCTTCCTACTCCCCTCTAGCATGAGCTAGAGGTTACTTAAGCTTACCTCACAAAACAGTCCATTTTTCAGATTTATCCCAGAAAGAAGAGAGAGAGAAAGAGAGAGAGAGAGAGAGAGAGAGAGAGAGAGAGAGAGAGAGAGAGAGAGAGAGAGAAAAAAGAAAGAAAGAAAGAAAGAAAGAAAGAAAGAAAGAAAGAAAGAAAGAAAGAAAGAAAGGAAGATCTTTAATTATTATATCATCCTTCAGCTAGAGCTCTTTGTAAATGAGAGGAAAAATATCTATCAAATGAGTACTGCTGGGGTTAAGAGTATGCACCACCATGACCAGCTGATTTTCTAAAGAAAAGGAAAGAAAAAAAGGAAAGGACAGAAGAGGAGAGGAAAGGAAAGGAAAATGTTTTCTATACACACAAGCAATCCTAATTTGATATAGGGTCCCCTGTGTGTAGTTTGGATTTGACTTTGCTTTTTTAAAGAAGTTTTTCAGGACTATCTCCAAAGAATAGCCAACAGCCTCTTTGTGTGCAGTCAGTTGTTGCCCACTTTAATTTTTTTGTTTGTTTCAAAACCCAGGGCTGGCAAAAGGTCTACATATAACTCTCAGAGGGGGAAAATCTTAAGTTCCTAGCACAGAAGTCATCTCCAATTGACAGGCACAGGAGAAGGATTCTCCAATGGAGACTCAACTGGGTATATATAAACCAAACCTAAGGGCAGGCCTGGGGTAGAACTGGGTGGATGGGGAGGAAGGATCTAGGAGGAGCTTTGGGATGGAAAACTATGATCAGAATACTGTATAGAAAATACAATTTCTATTATTAACCCCCCAAAACAAACAAACAAACAAACAAACCCGGCAGCAAAAATTTGCAGACTACAAATGTGCTCCTTTCCTGCATATCCAATGACTCCCATCTAGCTAGGCAGCACATGTGCAATTCAGTCCCAGTTGGGCTATCGAGGTTGTGCAAAGAGGGAGCCATCTATATGGTTGTGTGAAGCCATCATCAATACTAGGTAGACTTTCCAACATATATATAGCTGCTCTCAGGACCTCTGACACTAAGTCCTCAGGTAAACTCTGTAAGTAAGCTTTGCAAATTCATAGATTCTGCAGGTTGTGATTGCTTCATTAAAACCACAACTTTGGTTTGTGTCAAATAAATAAATTAATTAAATTAAATTAAAAAGGAAGGGATAGACATGCCTAGGATTTTAGGATGCTTAATTTCTTCGGAAGCTTTATTTACCAAAAACATTAAACGTTAATTAAAAATACCAAATCATATAATATTGTCCAGGTTCAGCCTTGAACTTGCTGAGCTGGCAGAAGGATGGATGATAGTGGGGTCCTCTTTCTCTTTCTGCTAGGGGGTATTATCAACCTCATTACCATATCCAAAGACCAGGTAAGAGCATATTGTTTTGTTCAGTTTGTTGCCACCAGGTAAGCAGCTGGAACAAATAAATAACTGGAAACTTCATTCATTTATTTACTTTTATTTTATTGAGTGTATGGCAGAAGAGAGAAAATGAGCTGGGCTGTACTTAGGATACCTACCACCTGTGGGTCAAGAGGAAGAAGGGCAGTGTTCCTGTGCTGGGATGATCCATACCTTGGGAAGGACAGTTCAGATGGGCTGGTATGTAGTCCCAGTGCTTTATCAAAAAGACTTTGATTTTAGCCTCCCTTCTAGTTCCAGCAGGGCAATCTAGGAACCCTGCATGGATAGAAAGTGAAACCACATCAAACAAGCTAGCAAGCAAGCAGGAAAAAACTAAAACTAAAACTAAATGTCTATTAAGTTGGGCCCAACAAAGCAAAGCAAGCTCACTTCCATAAAGGCTACTATCCTGAGACTCATCCCTGGCTTCATGGAGAGAACTGAGTGTAGCATACATGCACAATTGGTCATTCAGAGTCCACACCTACTCAGTCCCCAACGTTCACATCGCTGGGCCACAGCCTCTAGCACCTTCCTTTGTTCCAGATAATAGAGCCAGTTATGATGACTCAAGCCTTTAATCCCAGCACTCAGATTTCCAGGTTTGAGGCCACCATGGTCTACAGAGTGAAAAGAAGTAGAAGGAGAAAATAAATAAAATATTATTTTGCTAGAATGGTTTTAAGTTTTAAGGAACATAAGGGCTTGACAGAGGGGCATAAGGGGAACAAGAGAAGATAATAGAGGTTAAATATAACCAAAATACTTTGTGTGTTTGTTTGTGTGTGTGAACATGTGATAATGGAACTCAAAGTACTAATGCATGACAATAAAAACATTTTCAACACCTAAGTACTTGATTTATGTAAACTGCACCTCAATTTAAAGAGACAAGACATTGAATACAGTACTTATGTATTAGGAGACTTGAAGTGAGGCTTAAGAGAAAACAGAGGACACCATAGACAAGATAATGTCAAGGTTGTCTCTAGTGACACTGAGGAGCAGAGATGACCTACTCACTATGGAATATTCTAATGGAATGTTGTTGTCGATTTGATCTTAACCATCATTATCAACAGTGGCTAATTAACCATCAGTGGGCAGAGGCACCAGAGTCCTGGGAGAACTAACAAACATGTCCCTATGGGATAAGAGTCCAGGGATCCCTTCTTTCTATCTCCAGTACCAAAGAAAGGGAAGATACCTTCCTGACTTTGGCAGAATAATGGTGGTAAGATGTGGTAAGTGGCAGATGCTGGGAACAGTCTCTTTTGATTCAAGGTTCAGAATTATTGCATTTTCCTGAAGAATTCTTTTTTCTGAATGTGTGTTTCTTCATCTGAAATCAAAGAGAACATGCAGTAGTCATATCCAGATAATGCCACTGATGCAGAGTGCATTGGGAAATTCAGGATGGCATTCCCATCCACAGTCCGCTGAGCCCTAACACCAGTGCTGTCAAAGGGGCACAAGCCATCATTTGCTCTCACTTTTCATGGTGTGAAGATCAATTGGAGGCTACATTAACCTAGAAGCTCCTAATCATGGCCAAGCTTCACCCACCAAGAGATGAGAAGACTTTCACCTGACCACAGTAAGTCCTGGGATTTTTCTTCTGTAGTCCAGCAAAATCCCCCATGTCTTAAAGAGTGGGGACACATCTAGCACACGTTGTATTGTCCTGAACAAAGTATTTAACCTGTCTGAGTTTTTCTTCATCTGCAGACAAAGGTAGAATGCAGTCATTGTACATGGGTTACACAGTAGACACAGAGTGCTTCAGTATCGAATAGGAAGTCAAACAGGGCTCAGAATCCAAGCCTGACCTTCTTGGCTGTGTAATATTGGGCAAGGTGTTTCAATATTCTGGTACTGCTCCTCTGTAAAGAGAGCATAATGCTAGTGAATATTCTAGAAATGTAGCATAGGGCCAGATATACAGAAAGTTCTCAGCAGGTAGTGACAGTCACAATGTAGACATCAGCAAGAGCAGATATGGCAAACCATTCCCTGTACCTTCTAGTGCATGCCTAGGTCTTTGGTGATCAGTAAAGAAAAAGAATAGCTGGGCAGTGGTAACACATACCTTTAATGTCAGCACTCTGGAAGCAGAGGCAGGAAGATCTCTGTAAGCTACTGGCCAGTTTGGTCTACAAAGCCAGTTCCAGAATAGCCAAGGCTACACAGAGAAAACATGTCTTTAAAAAAAAAGAAGACATAGAGACAGACAGACAGACACCATGAAAATGGAAATAACTGGAAGACTGTCAAGTAGAAATTTGGTGCTTCAGAGTTAGATCAGGTAAAGGATGGTGGTGTTTGGAATCACAGCACAGCACACACACACAGAGAAAGACAGTCAAAGGATGATGAAAACTGAAGAACTTGAAAATAATAAACTCAAAGTGACCTGGACTTCATGAAAGCCAGAGACACAGGAAAGATAATGAAGAGTGCACAGCTAAGAAACCCTGAATTGCTTTTTTCTTTCCTTTTTTTTTTTTTTTTTTTTTAAGTATAGAATGGAGTTTATTAATGGCATGGGGAAGAGAGTTCAAAGGGTAGTAGAAACAGAGAAAGGCAGAGAAAGAAAGAGAAACAGAGAGAGAGAGAGAGAGAGAGAGAGAGAGAGAGAGAGAGAGAGAGAGAGAGAGAGAGGTAGTGAGAATAAAGGAATAGAGGCCAGCCATGAGCACCTGGAGAGAGAAGAGGAAGGGGAATGGGAGAGAGGGGGAAGGGATGAGAGAACAGAGCTACTGCAAAAAGGCAAGGGCAAGGGTGAATTGCTTTTTAGTAACAAGAAATGCTAAAGACAACATGGGAGAACTAAATATAAACAATCTAAATAAGAGTGATTACTTCTTAAGGGTTAGGAAGTGATTGTGACCAGGAGAGGCATACAAATGGCTGCTAAGCCTTTTGTAGAAATTACTATGACAATAAAGCACTTAAAATTAGGATCTTCCCTCAGAGAGAAAAAAATGGGAGGAAGATAAGAAAGCAGAAGGAGACTAAAGAGTTAAACAGGAGGAGGAAAGATGGTACAGAACTTACAAGTACACTAGAGGGGACCTGTGAGGAGACACAGCCCACCCTTCCCCTCCACAAGCCCTGCCCATCAGCCAGCAGGGATCCTGACTTAAGCTGTCACAGTGACTGTCACTGCCTGCCACCTCCAAGGTGAGCTTCAGTGTCCAGGATCACCTTTTCTCAACAGTAGCATCTCTGCCTGCAGGATGCATCACTGTTCTCTACACTCCTGTCTCTCCCCCAGGTCATTTCTGGCTTTCAGTTCTGGGGTGCTGTGGTTATGTTCAATGTTCTGCTGGTTTTCAAGACCACTCACCTTTCCAACCTTTGAGTTCTGCCACATGGTCTGTTCACATTGCCAAATATTCAAAACAGATCTCTTAGCCTGGTGCCTTAGCCACTACAGAAAATGGGGACAGACAGGAGAACTGCACACAGGATGTCAGATTTCACTGGATCCTAGGCAAAATATCATATTTGATAAAGGGCCTTATTGGGACAACAAATTAGGAATCTGGCCTGTATATTAGACAATAATAGTAATTGAACTTTTAAATTCAATTGCTGCATAGATAGACAATTTTGTAGATAATCATACTGAAATATGAAGGAGCATAGCAGTATGAACAGCCTTTTCCCAAATAATGCTGAATAAAAATAATATATAAACACATCAAGAAAAATCAGTGAGCTGGTCAGTGGTGGTGCACACCTTTAATCCCAGCACTTCGGAGTCAGAGACAGGTGGATTTCTGAGTTCGAGGCCAACCTAGTCTACAGAGTGAGTGAGTTCCAGGACAGCCAAGGCTATATAGAGAAACCCTGTCTCAAAAAAAAAAAGAAAAAGAAAAAGAAAAAGAAAAAAAAGAAAGAAAGAGTCTGAGGGGCAATGCTTGTTGCTGACCACCTGGAATGATATCCAACAACTCATGAGTGTTCTTCACTACCGAAGACTGACAGAGGATAATGCAGGAAGCCAGAAAGAATGTCCCCTCAGACATGGGGTGTACCATCGATTGATCCGGCTGTCATCAATAGCAGGGTCCCCTGACTAGACCTGACTGGGAATTAATTACAGCAGAAGGCCCACTTTGCTCTTCCAAAGACTGCATTGCCTTTACTGAAGGCCAGCTGCTTCAAAGGGAACACCATTAGAATATTATGAGTCATCCTATGAAGGAACAGAGCCATCTGCAATACAACCGCTGTTTGGAAACTTGATCTTCGTACTGAACTTGGCTGTCTGCTACATGCTCCCTGTGGAGTGGAACATCCACAAACATTTTAAAGCTCCTGGCACTACTGACTTTGGATCTGTGGGCAGTATTTGGATCAATAGCAGTATTGTTGCTGATTGAAAACTCAGAGAGAGACGCACACACATATACCCCAGGTGCTGAGGAATGAACATATGGACTCACACATCATACATGGGTAATCTCTCCCATTTACCACCAAGATTCAGGTTTTTCAGCCATCTCTCCAGCATACACATTAAGCATTTGAAAATAGAAACTACTGACATTGGATGATAGCAAGGTTCAGAAGACCTTCCAGAGGATTTCTAGGACCTTCTGTCCTCAAGGAATCCATTAAAGATTTCTACTTGCAGAAAAAGCAAGAATGGCTGATTAGGAAAAAAACATACTCCCAAGGGAGGAGTTGGGCAGGAGGAAAGAGATTAAGATGGAAAACCACTCTGCCATAAGGACCTGGGCTCTTCTGGCTCACAGCCACCCATGATGGCTTCTCTTAATGGGGCCCTGGGTGCAACTTGGATGCTTACACTTACTGGCAAGTACTTGGCCAACTGAGCCATTCCCCCAACTCTGTTGTCTTTTCTATACCTCCTCAAGCTGCTATATACAAAAGAGAATTGAGACATTTTCTCTACCTAAATCTGGGCCAAACTATGACAATACTGCTTCCTTTTCCAGTGTCAGTCTCAGTCTGTGACAGGGGTCAGCAGTGGACCTGCCTGGCTTCCCATTTACAGTATTGCAGAGTAGCTTCAATGACAAGTGGCCACATGGACATCAATTCATTTCTCCATTGCTCCCACTCTACAGCTCAGTTGGACACTGCTCAACTGAGCTGCACATATATTCTCTCTCTACAACCCACAATAAAGGAGTGGATGTTCTCTAGAACATTCTAACTCCACTGCAGAGGCCCAGAACAGAATAACAATCACTGGTGTGCACAATGTATCTAAGGCTGAAGCTGGTGAGTCACACCCTCAACACCTGCTTCTTAGGTCACCTCAAAAACCAGGCTTTGTTAGTATGCCATAAAAGAAACAGGAGACACCAGATCTTGTGAAATGTTTAAATAACTTGAAACTTTATTAAGTAAAAATTGCATAAACACAACCATAAGATAATGAATAGAAAAGTTAAATACAAACTATCACATGTAAAATAGATTATTATATAACTGGCGGTTTCAACGGAAAATACTGCATCCCAAATTTTCCAGAGTGGGAATATTAATCTAATGAGAAAAAAATCTCAATTTCATCTTAACATATACCAAAACTTTTTAGGAAAAAATAAATAAATTGAATAGAACTTAAAAAAAAAAACAATTCAATACAGCAATAGATGGGGTTTGTATTCAATGAGACCTGAGATAGAAATGGA
The DNA here is from genome assembly GCF_000001635.26 of Mus musculus. Taxonomy (NCBI): domain Eukaryota; kingdom Metazoa; phylum Chordata; class Mammalia; order Rodentia; family Muridae; genus Mus; species Mus musculus. Next base: position 3,476,898 of record NT_187004.1, on the reverse strand, counting down.
CATTTGCCATTATAGTTACTTCAAACAAACTTCCAAAACTAGGGCAGGTCTGGGATAAAATGAGTTGTTAAATGACCATGGTGCTTTTCTTAGTGGTCCTGGAGTCCAGTCAGTAGTGTGACTGCAGTTTTACATCCTGTCCAGGTCCAGCAGAGTACGGTGGTGCAGAACAGCACCGGTCTGTGAAACTCATTTTCTTTCTCATACGATTTTCAAACTTTAAAAAAACAACAACAACATTAAAACAAAACAAAAACACCACCACTATCCCCTGTTTCAGTTAATAGGATACAACTCTATCATTAGGGAGGCTAGTGAAGAGCTTCGGCCTCTTCCTGCTGATGTTCCACCTGGCACCATGATGGGCACTGCTGCTGTCCCTCCTGGCACCTTGATGAGCATTCACTTCAAAAAAAGACACTTCAAATAAGGACTGGAGGGTGGGAAATGACAATGGTCAAGGTTTGCAAGTGAGTTAAAGAAAACAATCAGTGGAGTGGGGTCAGGAAGACAAAAACAAAACAAAAAGAAGACAAAAACAACAAAGAACAAACAACAAAAAAAAAACAAACAAACAACAAAACCAAAAACATAAAAAAACATAAAACAAAAACAAAACCACAAACAAAAGAAACCAAAACCCAAAACAGGAACAAAAAACAACAAACAACAAAAAACACAAACAAAAAACAAAAAAAATAAACAAAACACAAACGAAAAACCAAAACCACAAAAAAACAAACAAGAAATCACAATCAAAACACAAAAAAAAAACAAAAAATAAAAAGCAAAAACAACAAAAGACAAACTAAAAAAACAAAACAAAAAAGAAAACCAAAAAACAGAAAAAAGACCAAAAAAAAAAAAAAAACAGACAAACAAACAAAAAAAAAAAGCAAGCAAAAAAAAGAAAAGCAAAATAAAACAAAAAACATGAATTCATTTAATTCCAGCATTAAAACAGTATTTCTTGAACACGTGGTCTCCTATGGGTTGGGCAGCAGCAGTTTCTAAGCTTGCAATAGTTGCATGTATCCTAGAGATGGCATTAGGGCATCAGTCCCACATCCCACACTAGGACTATATTGAAGACAGTGGGCTTCAACCAGTGAGACAGTTCAGTACTTGTTTTATATCTCTTCAACTCATCCTACCTGAGGTGTAATAGAAAGAGTGATGGAAAAGAACAGGGATGGGTGACCATAGCAACCAGGTGTGTGTTGTTACAGCAAGTGACTGTGGAGGATTTCCCATACCATCCTCTTCATGAAGGTGGGCATGTGTTCCTGAGAAAAGGTCACAGGCTGGTCCCTAGCGATGTAATCTGCATATTTACAGGTAAACATTCCACAGTCACTCCCATTCAGTTGCAGAGGAATCTCCTCTGATGTCATACTGTACTGCTTCCACTCCAAAGGGTCCAGCTCGATGTCCCTGCATATCTTGTTCTCGTTTTGTAAATATTGGAAGATGGTCTCACAGATAGACTTCCCTGTCTGTCCCATGGAATCGAGGTATACAATACTTCGTTTTCTTAAATTGATTACCACCAGGCTCCAATGTGCCTTCTGGTGAATAGGTACCAAGATGAGTTCTTTTTCAAAGAGACTGATGCCTCCAGTCCATCTTTTCATGGAACTGTAACTGCTATGCTTTAGCTTGGGGTAAAAGAAAGTGCTAAAGACATGAAGAGCCGGGTAGCCTTGGTTTTCATTTCTCTCAACCAGAAGGTTCATGTAGAAATTGATGACCTCATCATTGAGGCACTGACTGTTCTCCAGGGTCTGGATATTTCCTCTGGTGATTTGCAACTTGAATCTGGGCAGGGAAGGGCAGGGAAGGAAACGAGAGGAAAGGAAAGGAAAGGAAAGGAAAGGAAGGGAAGGGAAGGGAAGGGAAGGGAAGGGAAGGGAAGGGAAGGGAAGGGAAGGGAAGGGAAGGGAAGGGAAGGGAAGGGAAGGGAAGGGAAGGGAAGGGAAGGGAAGGGAAGGGAAGGGAAGGGAAGGGAAAGGAAAGGAAAGGAAAGGAAAGGAAAGGAAAGGAAAGGAAAGGAAAGGAAAGGAAAGGAAAGGAAAGGAAAGGAAAGGAAAGGAAAAAAAGAGAAGAGAAGAGAAGAGAAGAGAAGAGAAGAGAAGAGAAGAGAAGAGAAGAGAAGAGAAGAGAAGAGAAGAGAAGAGAAGAGAAAAATCAATGGCACATGTCTTTAGTCTCAGCTGAGGAGGCAGAGGTAGGCAGATTTCTGAATTTGAGGACAGCCTAGTCTATGCAGTGAGATCCAGGACAGCCAGGGCTACAAATAAAAGGGATGGGGTGAAATCGGAGTACATATAAATAAAAAATACTAAAGTTTGGTTAATACCACTTATGGTATTACAGGACTCATTGAAGCTAACTTGAAATCTGATTGCAACTTTGTTCTTGTTTGAAAATAAAAGATTTTATTTCATTAAAAAGGAAATTAAACAAAATTAGAAAAAAAAATATCAGGACAGTGTTTGGATGCCCCAAATTAAGCATAATGATAATGAAGTGTGAGGATCTCAAGCTCACAGCTCAACTGGGCTACATACTCAAGGTGAAGTCGGTACCACTGATAATGTAGCACTGTCTCAAAAAGAAAAAGAGGGGGAAAATTAAGTTACTAAATGCTATTTTATGTTAAAAGAAAAATAAAATACACCTTCTTCAGCTGTCCATTTCTAAACCTCTTCTTTTTTTAATTTTTGAAAAATGACCTCATTACAGGAACCAGGCTAAGTCTCACTCACAGCACCTGCTGCCTGAGCCAGCCCAATGCTTGGATTCTATGTCCTTGGGGAACTGTGGCTTTTCTTTCTTTCTTTTTGTAAAAATATTTCTTTATTTTACGTATATATGAGTACACTGTCATTATCTCAGACACACCAGAAGAGGGCATTAGATCCAACTACAGATGGTTGTGAGCCACCATGTGGTTGCTGGGAATTGAACTCATGATCTTTGGAAGAACAGCCAGTGCTCTTAACCGGTGAGCCATCTCTCCAGCCTGTGTTTAGCTTTTCTTATTCCATATTTGTAAGATAAAATGTTGAGGACAGACCTTTCAGAATGAAGATAAGGCATTTGCTTTTACTTTAGTAAGCATGATGACTGTTTTTAAAGAGTGAGCTCTACACAAGAGCACCCTGAATGTTCCTACAATTTCTGATAAAGAATACAATAGGTTAACTGATCTCTCTGGAAATTTAATTATTTCATGTAGGGGAAAATCTCACCCACAGGACAGACATCAGTCCATGAGTGAATCTCCTGAAATAGTTTACCAAAGGCCAAATATGAGCCATCCACAAATCCATGTCTACACTTAGAAAATGAGACCAATGCTACACTAATGTTTACCATCAAGTCATTGATCCAACCACACAGTTGCTTATAATTGCTGGTACTCATAAAGAACAAAGTCATTAGGTTCAGTGTTCAAATTCTACATGGTGCTCAACAAATGATTATTGAAACAATGAAAACTAACTGATCAATGAATTCATGTTGTTCGTCAGCCTCCTTTGCCCTCAGGTGGGAAGTGAGAAGTGCCAGGGGAAGAATCCACCCATTTCCCAGGACTTTCCTGACTTCCTCTCAGCCACGAGAACATTTGACCAGAAGGAATAGGGAAAAGGAGGAAGCACTCTTGGAGAGGAGAAGGAGAAGAGAAACATCCACCTCACATATTTTGACAAGTATGCAGAGTGTGCTTTTACAAAACAAAGTAAAATAATACATTGTCTGACAGTCTCATCCTGCCAACTAGACACGGAGATCATGGTCAACCAGAGCTCCCCTGTGGTCTTCTTCCTGCTGGGCTTCTCTGAACACCCACAACTGGAAAAGGTTCTGTTTGTCGTTGTCTTGTGCTCCTACCTCCTTACCCTCCTAGGAAACACACTCATCCTCCTGCTGTCCACCCTGGACCCCAGGCTCCACTCTCCAATGTACTTCTTCCTCTCTAACCTCTCCTTCTTGGACCTCTGCTTCACCACAACCTGTGTCCCCCAGATGCTGTTCAACCTCTGGGGCCCTGCAAAGACCATCAGCTTCCTGGGATGCTTTGTCCAGCTCTTCATCTTCATGTCCCTGGGTACAACAGAGTGCATCCTCCTGACTGTAATGGCCTTTGACCGCTATGTGGCTGTGTGCCAACCCCTGCACTATGCCACCAAAATCAACCCCCACCTATGTCGCCAGTTGGCAGGTATAGCTTGGGCTATAGGTTTGGTCCAATCCATAGTTCAGACACCTCCCACCCTCAAACTGCCATTTTGTTCCTACAGGCAGATAGACAACTTTCTGTGTGAAGTCCCATCTCTAATTCAACTCTCTTGTGGGGACACCACCTATAATGAGATCCAGATGGCTGTTGCTAGTATCTTCATTGTGGTTGTTCCTCTGAGCCTCATCCTTGTCTCTTATGGTGCCATTGCCAGGGCAGTGCTGAAGATAAGCTCTGCAAAGGGGCGCAGGAAAGCTTTTGGGACCTGCTCATCCCACCTCATTGTGGTCACTCTCTTCTACAGCTCAGTCATTGCTGTTTATCTGCAGCCCAAAAACCCGTATGCCCGAGAGAGGGGCAAGTTCTTTGGTCTCTTTTATGCAGTGGGTACCCCCACACTCAACCCTCTTGTATATACCCTGAGGAACAAGGAGGTAAAAAGAGCATTCTGGAAGCTGCTAAGGAAAGATGAGGACTCTGAGGAGAGCTGAGGAAGAAATACTTAGCATACTTTCCAAATTAAGATGAATTTGAGCCTTTGTTAAAAAAAAATGAACTCCTGAGTCTACTTACTCTTCCAAGCCACAACAGTAGACCTAGTGAGTGGCAGTCTATAGTGGAGGGGGATGGGTAGTGAGAAGGAGAGAAGCAGAAGCAGCAGATGAGTGGGAAGAGTGCTAAGTGTTTCTTCCAAAAGGAAGCATTCTTACCTGGACTGACCAAGGAAACTCATCTGACTCAAGAAATTTAGAAGGAAGGAAAAAAAATCTTACAAAACTCAGGAAGTTCATGAAATTTACAGGACTCTGATGATTCCTCCTTGAGATGGCATTTCCTGTAAACAATTGGAAGAGAGATACCTCTCCAAAGATCTAGCTGCAAGCAAGTTGTACACCAGACCCTAGTGAAACAACTTACAAGTGTCCTCATCCATGCTTAAGTGAGGCTTTCAGACATACAGCTGTAATTTATCACCCATTCTTCTGTAACTACAATAAACAAACTCATTGATTGACCAACCTGGACTTGAATGGAATAATTTATTTGACCTACTTTTGGCGCCCTATCTAGGATGAGTTTGTATTTACTATCAGGTGTCTATGGAAGAGGAAGAGGAAGACAGAGACACAGAGACAGACAGAGAAACAGGGGGTGTATCTTAATTCACATTCAACAACATAGTTAATATTTATTTCTTTTCCATTCATTTTGTTTCATTTCCACTTTATTTTGTTTACAGGTTCTCAATGCCCTTTGTACGTTGTTTTTCTTGCTGTCCATATCATTATTCTATACTTTACATAGGATTTTAGGATGTTGTTGTTGTTTGTTGTTTTTTGTTTTGTTTTTAGTTTTTTCAAGGCAGGCTCTGGCTGTCCTAGAACTCACTCTGTAGACCAGGCTGGCCTTAAACTCACAGAGATCCTCCTGTCTCTGTCTTCATGCACAGGAATTAAAGAAGTATGGCACTTTAACACAACATAACCCACAGCATGTGGAGTTTCTTCTATAGTAAAACTAGAAAGAAACCAGGGAGACTCCCATTTTAAAACAACAACAACAACAACAAAAATAATAATAATCCAGAGAGTTTCCTACTCAAAGATGAGAGAATTCAGAGAATTGATGCTTGTTTTAGAAATGCAAGATATACACCTAGAATCAGAACTCTCTCCCTCCCTTGTCCTTTCCTGTGCCTCCAACTCTCTGCCCCTGCTGCCTGGCCAGCCATGCACTGGCGGGCAATGACCGACCTATTTTTATCTCATGGAAGCTCCGACTCAGATCTCTACAATGTCTCCACCCATCTTGCTAAGTTCCCACTTGTGGGTCACTACCACGCTAGCCCCTTGTTTCAAATCCTCCACGGCCTTGTGTTGCACGTCAGGCAAACTCACACATTGCTGTCTTACCTTTCTCTCTTGAACCCAGACAAGCCACAGCGTGAAGGAAAATGCAACACAAACTTAGTTCAGAAACAATGGTAACTCAGTCTCTGGGTGCAACAACTAAAACCTAATCTTGTAAGCCTTACTAAAATCTAATTCCTTTGGTGGTGAATCCTTGCAGATCCACCACAATACCAGGAAACTATAGCAGCTACATACTCTTACTCTTATACTGTCCCCGTTTCAAAAAGACCTAACTCTCCCCTGCTTCCTCTCTTCCTCCATCCAATCCAGAAGTTCCACCTACTCGCCCACCACCAGATATTGAGTTACCAAAAGACCTTGGATCCCAAAGCAAGAATTGCAGGCCATTGTGAGCTGTGGGAAGCCATATGTGCCGTTGCAGAGTGGCGCTGACTACTGCTGGCCACCACGCATAAGTTTAGACAAACAACCAATGTGTACATATGCAGTAAAATTTTTTGCAAAGACACTGCCTGGCCCGGGCATGATACTGAGGCTTTGAGAGTATAACCAATCAGATGTGAGACATGCAAATGAAGTATGATAATGAGGCTCTGTGAGGTACAGAGAGAGAGAGTAGCCAATCAGATGAGGAACATGCAAATGAGGCTTAGTGCATAACCAATCTGGGTGTGAGACACGCCTCTCCTAGGCCTATATAAGCAGCACCAGTTCTGGGCTCGGGGTCTCTTCGCCTCTGCAATCAAGCTCTCCCAATAAACATGTGCAGAGGATCCTGTTGCAGCGTCGTTCTTCCTGATCGAGTCTGGTGCGCGCAAGAGTGAGCTACCATGTACTATGGTCCAAACTCCTGTCCTTGGCAAGAGTAGCAAGTGCTCTTATGCACTGAGCCATTTCTCCAGGCCTCTGAATTCTTATTTGTTGATGGTGCAGTTAACATCCCAGGAAAGGGAAGGAGATGACTTGTGATATCTCAGTGGAAGAACATTTGCCTAGCATGTGTGAGTCTTTAAGTTGAATTTTCAGCACTAGAAGAAAACAAGTGTGTTAAACAGATGATTCAGCCATTAAGAACATGCACTACTCTTATAGAGCTTCCAGCACCCATATCAGAAGGCTCTTAACCCAAGACCGGGGAATCTGACACCCCTGGTTGCTATAAACACCTGCATATACATATACCTACTTGTATAAACACACACAGAAGTATTAAAAATAATAAAACAAATATTTTTGTGAAATTCAGTAAAGACAGAATGGATGGGTGAGAAACTTGGGAAAATATCCCTAAAGAAATTGTCAATATATTTGAAATAAATAAAACTCACCATTTCAAGAACAGGAGATGAGCCATAAAATAAATTCCATTTATTCAACATTTTAAAAAATATTACTGAACCTAAGAAAGAATGATGTCAGTCTGAGACATGTTAGTCAGGAGCTGGTCCCAACATGCCTCCAAGGATAGCATGAAACAAGGTTATTCAGATATTCAGACAGGACACAGGGACCAGGAGTTCTGGTGAGGATGAAATTGTTTTTATTTGGAGCAGAAATTAATAATAATAATAATAATATACACTTGGAGGCTATCAAAAGCAACAATGCCTCAGTAGCTTACAACTAGAAAATGTCAACAGAGTAGCAAGTCTGAGGTTGCAGTATTGTTTTGAGCAAACAACTGACCTGCAAATCAGGCAAAAATGTAACAGCAAATTCTTTTTTTTCTTTAAGTAAGTGTAAGTAGCTGTCTTCAGAGACTCCATAAGAGGGAGTCAGATCTCATTACAGATGGTTGTGAGCCACCATGTGGTTGCTGGGATTTGAACTCAGGACCTTCGGAGGAGCAGTCAGTGCTCTTAACTTCTGAGCCATCTCTCCAGCCCCAGCAAATTCTTTTTTTTTAATTAGGTATTTTCCTCATTTACATTTTCAATGCTATCCCAAAGGTCCCCCAGAACAAGTCAATTAAAGCCCCAATCCAACTCAGTATAACTCTGGTATCTGGAAAGGGAAAATACAAAACCCTGTGTGCTGTTTATCTTGTTGAACACAGAGATAGAAAATAAAAGCCAAGGTATGTTTATAAGCTGCCTGAACTTGGAAATCATTTCCCAAATTACATTTAAACCTATCAGAAAAGGATGGGGTCTACAATTCTGTAACTTCAGACTTGCTTCTTTGTTGACATTTCCTACTTGTTTGCCACTGAGGTGTTGTTGCTTTTGATAGCCTCCAAGTGTGTATTACTTTTTTTCGGTGTGCTCCAAATAAAAGCAGTTCCATCCTCACCAGAACTCCTGATCCCCGTGGCATGTCTGGAAAATCTTGTTTCATACAATCCATGGAGGCATGTTGGGACCAGCTCCAGACTAACATGTCTCAGATTGTCCTTTTGCAGGTTCAGTTTAAGCCCAAACGTCCAACCAACAACTGGCTGACCAAAATTAATATCCTTAATTATTATATCATTTTTAGTTAGAGCTCTTTGCAAATGAGAGGAAAAATATCTATCAAATGAGTACTGCTGGGATTAAGAGTGTGCACCACCATGACCAGCTGATTTTCTAAAGGAAAGGAGAGGAGAGGAGAGGAGAGGAGAGGAGAGGAGAGGAGAGGAGAGGAGAGGAGAGGAGAGGAGAGGAGAGGAAAATGTTTTCTATACACATAAGCAATCCTAATTTGATATAGGGTCCCCTGTGCGTAATTTGGATTCGGCTTTGCTTTTTTAAAGAAGTTTTACAGGACTATCTCCAAAGAATAGCCAACAGCCTCTTTGTGTGCAGTCAGTTGTTGCCCACTTTAATTTTTTTGTTTGTTTCAAAACCCAGGGCTGGCAAAAGGTCTAAATATAGCTCTCAGAGGGGGAAAATCTGAAGTTCCTAGCACAGAAGTCATCTCCAATTGACAGGCACAGGAGAAGGATTCTCCAATGGAGACTCAACTGGGTATATATAAACCAAACCTAAGGGCAGGCCTGGGGTAGAACTGGGTGGATGGGGAGAAAGGATCTAGGAGGAGCTTTGGGATGGAAAACTATGATCAGAATATTGTATAGAAAATACAATTTCTACTATTAACCCCCAAAACAAACAAACAAACAAACAAACCCGACAGCAAAACATTGCAGACTACAAATGTGCTCCTTTCCTGCATATCCAATGGCTCCCATCTAGCTAGGCAGCGCACGTGAAATTCAGTCCCCAGTTGGCTATCAAGGTTGTGCAAAGAGGGATCCATCTATATGGTTGTGTGAAGCCATCATCAATACTAGGTAGACTTTCCAACATATATATATAACTGCTCTCAGGACCTCTGACACTAAGTCCTCAGGTAAACTCTCTAGGTAAGCTTTGCAAATTCATAGATCCTGCAGGTTGTGCTTGCTTCTTTAAAACCAAAACTTTGGTTTGTGTCAAAAAAAATTAATTAATTAATTAATTAATTAAATTAAAAGGGAGGTGATAGGCACGCCTAGGATTTTAAGATGCTTAATTTCTTTGGAAGCTTTATTTACCAAAAACATTAAACGTTAATTAAAAATACCAAATCGAGGTGTCCACCCGGCCCTGGAAGGCTTTGCCTGAGTGTCGGTGGGAGACATCTTGGTTCCGAGACTCCACCGAGAGTAGTCTGCACAGGTGAGAGTGTGAACTACAGAAGCTAACAGCTTCTGGGACAGACAGGAGCCACAGAGCTTCTGAGGCAGCCCCCTTTTCGGGCTCCAGACATCTGGGCACCTTCCCTGCGAGAGTATAGGTGTCCGCCCTGCCCGGGAGGGCTTTGCAGGAGCACCTGGGTGAGCCATCTTGGTTCCCAGATCCCTCCGAGACTAGTCTGTGCAGGTGAGAGTGTGGACTACAGAAGCTAACAGCTTCTGTGACAGGTCATGTTTTGGGCCTTCATCTTCAGCCAGGAGGGAGTTCTGAACGCCAGATATCTGTGCACCTTCCCTGTAAGAGGAGAGCTTGCCTACAGAGAGTGCTCTGACCACTGAAACACAGAGGACAGAGCTAGTCTCCCAGGTCTGCTGATAGAGGCTAACAGAATCATGAGAGGAACAATCTCCAACTAGAGACAACTAAATCAACTAACTCCAAATATTACCAGATGGCGAAAGGTAAATGTAAGAATCTTACTAACAGAAACCAAGACCACTCACCATCATCAGAACCCAGCACTCCCACCTTGCCCATTCCAGGGCACCCCAACACACCCGAAAAGCTAGACCCGGATTTAAAAGCTTATCTCATGATGATGGTAGAGGACATCAAGAAAGACTTTATTAACTCACTCAAAGAAATACAGGAGAACACTGCTAAACAGGTAGAAGACCTTAAAGAGGAAGCACAAAAATCCCTTAAAGAATTGCAGGAAAACACGACCAAACAGGTGATGGAATTGAATAAAACCATCCAAGACCTAAAAAGGGAAGTAGACACAATAAAGAAAACCCAAAGTGAGGCAACGCTGGAGATAGAAACCCTAGGAAAGAAATCTGGAACCATACATGCGAGCATCAGCAACAGAATACAAGAGATGGAAGAGAGAATCTCAGGTGCAGAAGATTCCATCGAGAACATCGGCACAACAATCAAAGAAAATGGAAAATGCAAAAAGATCCTAACTCAAAATATCCAGGAAATTCAGGACACAATGAGAAGACCAAACTTACGGATAATAGGAGTAGATGAGAATGAAGATTTTTCAACTCAAAGGGCCAGCAAATATCTTCAACAAAATTATAGAAAAAAATTTCCCAAACCTAAAGAAAGAGATGCCCATGAATACACAAGAAACATACAGAACTCCAAATAGACTGGACCAGAAAAGAAATTCCTCCCGACACATAATAATCAGAACAACAAATGCACTAAATAAAGATAGAATACTAAAGGCAGTAAGGGAAAGCCGGGCGGTGGTGGCGCATGCCTATAATCCCAGCACTTGGGAGGCAGAGGCAGGTGGATTTCTGAGTTAGAGGCCAACCGTGTCTACAAAATGAGGTCCAGGACAGCCAGGGCTACACAGAGAAACCCTGTCTCGAAAAACAAAACAAAAACAAAAACAAAAACAAACAAACAAAAAAGCAGTAAGGGAAAAAGGTCAAGTAGCATATAAAGGCAAGCCTATCAGAATTACACCAGATTTTTCACCAGAGACTATGAAAGCCAGAAGAGCCTGGACAGATGTTATACAGACACTAAGAGAACACAAATGCCAGCCCAGGCTACTATACCCAGCCAAACTTTCAATTACCTTAGATGGAGAAATGAAAGTATTCCACGACAGAACCAAATACACATTATCTTTGCACGAATCCCACCCTGCAAAGGATAATAACAGAAAAAAAAAAAACAATACAAGGACAGAAACCACGTCCTAGAAAAAGCAAGAAGGTAATCCCTCAACAAACCTAAAAGATAGCCACAAGACCCAGATGTAGCTATCTCTTGTGAGACTATGCCGGGGCCTAGCAAACACAGAAGTGGATGCTCACAGTCAGCTAATGGATGGATCACAGGGCTCCCAATGGAGGAGCTAGAGAAAGAACCCAAGGAGCTAAAGGGATCTGCAACCCTATAGGTGGAACAACATTATGAACTAACCAGTACCCCGGAGCTCTTGACTCTAGCTGCATATATAACAAAAGATGGCCTAATCGGCCATCACTGGAAAGAGAGGCCCATTGGACACGTAAACTTTGTATGCCCCAGTACAGGGGAACGCCAGGGCCAAAAAGGGGGAGTGGGTGGGTAGGGGAGTGGGGGTGGGTGGGTATGGGGGACTTTTGGTATAGCATTGGAAATGTAAATGAGCTAAATACCTAATAAAAAATGGAAAAAAAAAAAGAACAGAATGCCAACTTTACCAACAAATATAATAGGAAGCAACAATTACTTTTCCTTAATATCTCTTAATATCAATGGACTCAACTCCCCAATAAAAAGACATAGACTGACAGACTAGCTACACAAACAGGACCCAACAATTTGCTGCTTACAGGAAACTCTCAGGGAAATAAATACACACTACCTCAGAATGAAAGGCTGGGAAAGAATATTCCAAGCAAATGGTCTGAAGAAACAAGCTGGAATAGCCATTCTAATACTGAGTAAAATCGACTTCAAACCCAAAGTCATCAAAAAAGATGAGGAAGGGCACTTCATACTCATCAAAGGTAAAATCTTCCAAGAGGAACTCTCAATTATGAATATATACGCTCCAAATACAAGGGCAGCCACATCCATTAAAGAAACTTTAGTAAAGCTCAAAGCACACATTGCACCTCACACAAGAATAGTGGGAGACTTCAACATACCACTTTCACCAATGTACAGATCATGGAAACAGAAACTAAACAGGGACACAGTGAAACTAACAGAAGTTATGAAACAAATGGCTCTAACAGATATCTACAGAACATTTTATCCTAAAACAAAAGGATATACCTTCTTCTCAGCACCTCATGGTATCTTCTCCAAAATTGACCACATAATTGGTCACAAAATAAGCCTCAACATATACAAAAATATTGAAATTGTCTCATGTATCCTATCAGATCACATGAACTAAAGCTGATCTTCAATAACAAAATAAATAATAGAAAGTCAACATTCATGTGGAAACTGAACAACACTCTTCTCAATGATACCTTAGTCAAGGAAGGAATAAAGAAAGAAATTAAGGACTTTTTGGAGTTTAATGAAAATGAAGCCACAACATACCCAAACTTATGGGACACAATGAAAGCATTTCTAAGAGGAAAACTAATAGCTCTGAGTGCCTCCAAAAAGAAACTAGAGAGAGCACACATTAGCATCTTGACAACACACCTAAAAGCTCTAGAACAAAAGGAATCAAATTCACCCAAGAGGAGTAGATGGCAGGAAATAATCAAATGCAGGGGCGAAATTAACCAAGTGGAAACAAGAAAAACTATTAAAGGAATCAACCAAATGAGGAGCTGGTTCTTTGAGAAAATCAACAAGATAGATAAACCCTTAGCCACACTCACTAAAGGGCACAGGAACAACATCCTAATTAACAAAATCAGAAATGAAAAGGGAGACATAACAACAGATCCTGAAGAAATCCAAAATACCATCAGATCCTTCTACAAAAGGCTATACTCAACAAAACTGGAGAACCTTGATGAAATGGACAAGTTTCTAGACAGATACCAGATACCAAAGTTAAATCAAGATCAGGTTAATGATCTAAACAATCCTATATCCCCTAAAGAAATAGAAGCAGTCATTAATAGTCTCCCAACCAAAAAAAGTCCAGGACCAGATGGGTTTATTGCAGAGTTCTATCAGACCTTCAAAGAAGATCTAATCTCAGTTCTTCACAAACTATTCCACAAAATAGAAACAGAAGGTACTCTACCCAACTCATTCTATGAAGCCACAATTACTCTGATACCTAAACCACAAAAAGACCCAACAAAGATAGAGAACGTCAGACCAATTTCCCTTACGAATATTGATGCAAAAATCCTCCATAAAATTCTTGATAACCGCATCCAAGAACACATCAAAACAGTCATCCATCCTGACCAAGTGGGTTTCATCCCAGGGTTCAATATACGGAATTCCATCAACGTAATCCATTATATAAACAAACTCAAAGACAAAAACCACATGATCATCTCGTTAGATGCTGAGAAAGCATTTGACAAAATCCAACACCCATTCATGATAAAAGTCTTCAAAAGGTCAGGAACTCAAGGCCCATACCTAAACATGATAAAAGCAATCTAAAGCAAACCAGTAGCCAACATCAAAGTAAATGGTAAGAAGCTGGAAGCAATCCCACTAAAATCAGGGACTAGACAAAGCTGCCAACTTTCTCCCTACCTATTCAACATTGTACTTGAAGTCCTAGCCAGAGCAATTCGACAACAAGAGGAGATCAAGGGAATACAAATTGGAAAGGAAGAAGTCAAAATATCACTTTTTGCAGATAATATGATAGTGTATATATAAGTGACCCTAAAAATTCCACCAGAGAACTCCTAAGCCTGATAAACAGCTTCGGTGAAGTAGCTGGATATAAAATTAACTCAAACAAGTCAATGACCTTTCTCTACACAAAGGATAAACAGGCTGAGAAAGAAATTAGGGAAACAACACCCTTCTCAATAGTCACAAATAATATAAAATACCTTGGTGTGGCTCTAACTAAGGAAGTAAAAGATCTGTATGATAAGAACTTCAAGCCTCTGAAGAAAGAAATTAAAGAAGATCTCAGAAGATCTCCCATGCTCATGGATTGGCAGAATCAATATAGTAAAACTGGCTATCTTGGCAAAAGCAATCTACAGATTCAATGCAATCCCCATCAAAATTCCAACTCAATTCTTCAACGAATTAGAAAGGGCAATCTGCAAATTCATCTGGAATAACAAAAAACCTAGGATAGCAAAAACTCTTCTCAAGGATAAAAGAACCTCTGGTGGGATCACCATCCCTGACCTAAAGCTTTACTACAGAGCAATTGTGATAAAAACTGCATGGTACTGGTATATCGACAGACAAGTAGACCAATGGAATAGAATTGAAGACCCAGAAATGAACCCACACAGTTATGGTCACTTGATCTTTGACAAGGGAGCAAAAACCATCCAGTGGAAATAAGACAGCATTTTCAACAAATGGTGCTGGCACAACTGGTGATTATCATGTAGAAGAATGCGAATTCATCCATTCCTATCTCCTTGTACTAAGGTCAAATCTAAATGGATTAAGGAACTCCACATAAAACCAGAGACACTGAAATTTATAGAGGAAAAAGAAGGGAAAAGCCTCGAAGACATGTGTACAGGAGAAAATTCCTGAATAGAACAGCAATGGCTTGTGCTGTAAGATTGAGAATTGACAAATGTGACCTCATAAAATTGCAAAGCTTCTGCAAGGCAAAAGACACTGTCAATAAGATAAAAAGGCCACCAACAGATTGGGAAAGGATCTTTACCTATCCTAAATCAGATAGGGGACTAATATCCGATATATATAAAGAACTCAAGAAGGTGGACTCCAGAAAATCAAATAACCCCATTAAAAAATGGGGCTCAGACCTAAACAAAGAATTCTCACCTGAGGAATACTGAATGGCTCAGAAGCACCTGAAAAAATGTTCAACATCCTTAATCATCAGGAAAATGCAAATCAAAACAACCCTGAGATTCCACCTCATACCAGTCAGAATGGCTAAGATCAAAAATTCAGGTGACAGCAGATGTGCTGGCGAGGATGTGGAGAAAGAGGAAAACTCCTCCATTGTTGGTGAGATTGCAAGCTTGTACAACCACTCTGGAAATCAGCCTGGCAGTTCCTCAGAAAATTGGACATAGTATTACCGGAGAATCCCGTAATACCTCTCCTGGGCATATATCCAGAAGATGTTCCAACCGGTAAGAAGGACACATGCTCCACTATGTTCATAGCAGCCTTATTTATAATAGCCAGATGCTGGAAAGAACCCAGATGCCCCTCAACAGAGGAATGGATACAGAAAATGTGGTACATTTACACAATGGAGTACTACTCAGCTATTAAACTAATGAATTTATGAAATTCCTAGGCAAATGGATGGACCTGGAGGGCATCATCCTGAGTGAGGTAACCCAATCACAAAAAGAACTACACAATATGTACTCACTGATAAGTGGATATTAGCCCAGAAACTTAGGATACCCAAGATATAAGATACAATTTGCTAAACGCATGAATCTCAAGAAGAACGAAGACCAAAGTGTGTACACTTTGCCCCTTCTTAGAATTGGGAACAAAACACCTATGGAAGGAGTTACAGAGACAAAGTTTGGAGCTGAGACGAAAGGATGGACCATCCAGAGACTGCCTTACCCGGAGATCCATCCCATAATCAGCCTCCAAATGCTGACACCATTGCATACACTAGCAAGATTTTGCTGAAAGGACCCTGATATAGCTGTCTCTTGTGAGACTATGCTGGGGCCTACCAAACACAGAAGTGGATGCTCACAGTCAGCTATTGGATGGATCACAGGGCCCCCAATGGTGGAGCTAGAGAAAGTACCCAAGGAGCTAAAGGGATCTGCAATCCTATAGGTGGAACAACAATATGAACTAACCAGTACCCCCCCCACACCCCACCCCGAGCTCGTATCTCTAGCCGCATATGAATCAGAATATGGCCTAGTCGGCCATCAGTGGAAAGAGAGGCCCATTGTTCATGCAAACTTTATATGCCTTAGTACAGGGGAACGCCAGGGCCAAGAAGTGGGAGTGGGTGGGTGGGGGAGTGGGTGGGGGAGCATGTGGGGGACTTTTGGGATAGCATTGGAAATGTAAATGAAATAAATACCCAATTTAAAAAAAAAAAAAAACCTAATCATGTAATATTGTCCAGATTCAGCCTTGAACTTGCTGAGCTGGCAGAAGGATGGATGATAGTGGGGTCCTCTTTCTCTTTCTGCTAGGGGGTGTTATCAACCTCATTACCACATCCAAAGACCAGGTAAGAGCATATTGTTTTGTTCAGTTTGTTGGCACCAGGTAAGCAGCTGGAACAAATAAATAACTGGAAACTTCATTCATTCATTTACTTTATTTTATTGAGTGTATGGCAGAAGAGAGAAGATGAGCTGGGCTGTACTTAGGATACTACCTGTGGGTCAAGAGGAAGAAGGGCAGTGTTCCTGTGCTGGGATGATCCATACCTTGGGAAGGACAGTTCAGATGGGCTGGTATATAGTCCCAGTGCTTTATCAAAAAGACTTTGATTTTGGCCTCCCTTCTAGTTCCAGCAGGGCAATCTAGGAACCCTGCATGGATAGAAAGTGAAACCACATCAAACAAGCTAGCAAGCAAGCAGGAAAAATCTAAAACAAAACTAAATGTCTGTTAAATTGGGCCCAACAAAGCAAAGCAAGCTCACTTCCATAAAGGCTATTAGCCTGAGACTCATCCCTGGCTTCATGGAGAGAACTGAGTGTAGCATACATGCACAATTGGTCATTCAGAGTCCACACCTACTCAGCCCCCAACGTTCACATCGCTGGGCCACAGCCTGTAGCACCTTCCTTTGTTCCAAATAATAGAGCCAGTTATGGTGACTCAAGCAAGCCTTTAATCCCAGCACTCAGATTTCCAGGTTTGAGGCCATCATGGTCTACAGAGTGAAAAGAAGTAGAAGAAGAAAATAAATAAAATATTGTTTTGCTAGAATGGTTCTAAGTTTTAAGGAACCTTGACAGAGGGGCATAAGGGGAACAAGAGAAGATAATAGAGAATAAATATAATCAAAATCCATTTTGTGTGTGTGTGTGTGTGTGTGTGTGTCTGAACATGTGATAATGGAACTCAATGTACTAATGCATGACAATAAAAACATTTTCAACACCTAGGTACTTGATTTATGTAAACTGCTCCTCAATTTAAAGAGATAAGACATTAAATACAGTACTTATGTATTAGGAGGGTTGAAGTGAGGCTTAAGAGAAATCAGAGGACACCATAGATAAGATAATGTCAAGGTTGTCTCTAGTGACACTGAGGAGCAGAGATGACCTACTCACTATGGAATATTCTAATGGAATGTTGTTGTCGATTTGATCTTAACCATCATTATCAACAGTGGCTAATTAACCATCAGTGGGCAGAGGCACCAGAGTCCTGGGAGAACTAACAAACATGTCCCTGTGGGATAAGAGTCCAGGGATCCCTTCTTTCTATCTCCAGTACCAAGGAAAGGGAAGATATCTTCGTGACTTTGGCAGAATAATGGTGGTAAGATGTGGTAAGTGGCAGATGCTCGGAGCAGTCTCTTTTGGTTCAAGGTTTAGCATTATTGCATTTTCCTGAAGAATTCTTTTTTCTGAATGTGTGTGTTTCTTCATCTGAAATCAAAGAGAACATGCAGTAGTCATATCCAGATAATGCCACTGATGCAGAGGGCATTGGGAAATTCAGGATGGCATTCCCATCCACAGTCCGCTGAGCCCTAACACCAGTGCTGTCAAGGGGGCACAAGCCATCATTTGCTCTCACTTTTCATGGTGTGAAGATCAATTGGAGGCTACATTAACCCAGAAGCTCCTAATCATGGCCAAGCCTCACCTGCCAAGAGATGAGAAGACTTTCACCTGACCACAGTAAGTCCTGGGAGTTTTCTTCTGTAGTCCAGCAAAATCTCCCATGTCTTAAAGAGTGGGGACACATCTGGCACACGTTGTATTGTCCTGAACAAAGTATTTAACCTGTCTGGGTTTTTCTTCATCTGCAGACAAAGGTAGAATGCAGTCATTGTACCTGGGTTACACAGTGGATGCAGAGTGCTTGAGTATCGAATAGGAAGTCAAACAGGGCTCAGGATCCAAGCCTGGCCTTCTTGGCTGTGTAATATTAGGCAAGGTGTCTCAACATTCTGGTACTGCTCCTCTGTAAAGAGAGCATAATGCTAGTGAATATTCTAGAAATGTAGCATAGGGCCAGATATACAGAAAGTTCTCAGCAGATAGTGACAGTCACGATGTAGACATCAGCAAGAGCAGATATGGCAAACCACTCCCTGTACTTTCTAGTGCATTTTTAGGTCTTTGGTGATCAGTAAAGAAAAAGAATAGCTGGGCAGTGGTAACACATACCTTTAATCCCAGCACTCTGGAGGCAGAGACATGTAGATCTCTGTAAGCTACTAGCTTGGTCTATAGAGTCAATTACAGAACAGCCAAGACTACACAGAGAAAACATATCTTGAAAAAAAAAAAAGAAAAGAGAGAGACAGACAGACAGACAGAGTATGTATCTATGAAAACGAAAATAACTGGAAGACTGTCAAGTAATATTTGAATTTTGGTGGCTCAGAATTAGATCAGGTAAAGAGTTGGAGGAGTTTTGAATCATAGCACACACACACACACACACACACACACACACACACACACAAAGCCAGAAATACAATCAAAGGATGATGAACACTGAAAATCTTGAAAATAATTTACTGAAAGTGACTAGGACAGTATATCAAAGGATATTGAAGAGTTCACTTTTTAGTAACACAAGAGGTGCTACAAGACAGCATAGGGGTAGGAAGTGAGTGTGACCAGGAGAGGCATGAAAATGGCTCCTAACCCTTTTGCAGAAATTAGTAACAATAAAGCACTTAAAATTGGAGGGGGTCTTCCCTCAGAGAGATAAAAAAAAAAAAATGGAAGGAAGAGGAAAAGGCAGAAGGAGACTCAGAGTTAAACTGGAGGAGGAAAGAAGTTACAGAACCTCCAAGCACACAAAAGAGGACCTGTGAGAAGACACAGCCCACCATTCCCTCTGTAGATGGCACAGAATTTCCAAGCACACAAGAGGGCACCTGTGAGAAGACACAGTCCACTCATCCCGTCTGCAGGCCTTTTCCATCAGCCTTCAGGGGTCCTGACTCTTGGCTGTCACAGTGGCTGTCACTGCCTGCCACCTCCAAGGTGAGCTTCAGTGCTCCAGATCTCCTCTCTTTTACAACAGTAGCATCACCTCCTGCAAGATGCAACACTCTTCTCTACATCCCTGTGTCTACCCTCCTCAGTAACTTTACTTTATGGCTTTCAGGTCTGGGTTCTTCTGATGATGTTTTGGTTTTTCAAAGACAAGAGACTGCTCACCTTTCCAGGCTATGAGTTCTTATACATGGTTTGTTGACATTGCCCAATATTAAAAAAATAAAATAAAATCCCTTAGCTTAGTGATTTACTATGGGTTGCTTTAAACAGAGCTAAGTGTGGTATGTGATTTTTGAGCTAAATATGGTACTATGCACAAAAAAAAAACAAAAAAAGCAAAAAACAAACAAACAAAAACAAAAACAAAAAAACAGCCCTATTGGCCTGGTCAGTGTATTTTGGTGTGTTGTTGTTTGTCAACTTAACACAAGCTAGGAAGAAGAACCTCAATTGAGAAAATGCCACCATTATCTTGCCTTTAATTAAGTCTCTAAGGCATTTTCTTGATTAATTAGGGAAAGGTATAGCCTAATGTAAGTGGTATCATCCCTAGGTAGGTGGTTCTGGGCTGTATAAGAAAGCAAGTAGAACAAGCCATGGAAAGCAAGCCAATAAATAGGAGTCCTCCATGGTCTCTTCTTTAGTTCCCACCCTGACTCTCCTCAGTGACAAAGAACAACCTGAAAGCTGTAAGCTGAAGTTAAAATTCATTTTCTCCACAAGTTGCTTTTGGTCATGTGTTTTATGAGAGTCCTCAC
Source organism: Mus musculus (assembly GCF_000001635.26). Taxonomy (NCBI): domain Eukaryota; kingdom Metazoa; phylum Chordata; class Mammalia; order Rodentia; family Muridae; genus Mus; species Mus musculus. The sequence continues at coordinate 3,456,540 of NT_187004.1, read as the reverse complement.
AAAAACATTTCCGAAGGTATTGGAACAATGGACAACTTTGGAATGTGGGTTGTTCATGAGGCAATATATCAATATAAGTTCTTGGAATTCATTTCCTCTATATTTTGTTTCAGAGACCACACTGTTGCAGGATCTTGATGCCAGTAAATTGCTCACAATGACTCAGAATAAAAATGATACTTGGGGAATGTAGTATAACTGAAAATATTTCTTTAAATGGTGAATCTTTTAAAAAATTATATAGGTGCTTTTAGAACCACTCTGGTAGCTTTTATGAATACATAAACTTAAAAAAAGAATACATAAACTTAATTCAAAGTAAAATATTTGAAAACATATCTGAATCATATTAACTAAGAATTATGCAAAACCAAAATCCCAATTTGGATGTCTCTTATCTCAAACATTATCGTGCTGAGGCAGGAGGATTCTCAACTTCAAATCCATTCAGGACTACATAGTCAGTCCTGCATGTATTTGTATCAGTCTCTGTAATGTAACAATACCCTAGCTCTGAAAGAAGAAAGGAGAGAAGAAGAGGGGAGGGAAAAGAGAGGGAGAGACTTCAAATATCCTACAACAAAATTTTGCCTTATATGAAAATAAAATAATTAAATTAACCTACTTCAGACTTTCACTAGCAAACTGCATGGGGTTTGGTCATTTTTTGCTAAGTTTTGTGAGGCAAGGCCTCACTCTGAAGCCCAGGCTATCTCAAACTCACAGGTCTTCCAGCCTAAGACCGTTCAATGTCAAAATTGTATCCCTTTTTTCTTTTCAAATTTTGAAAATTATTTTTATTGTTTTTAATTATGTATGTGGTTGTGTGTGTGTGTGTTTATGAGTATGCACACGTGTATACAGGTGACTGTGGAAGTCAATGGTGTCAGATCCCCTGGGACAGAAAGTATGGGTAGGGAGCTGGCCAACATAGATGCTAGCAACTGAACTCAAATTTTCTGTGAGAGCAGTTTGTGCTCTTACCCACTTAGTCATCTCTCCATCCCTAGGATTTTATGTTCTTAAGGAATTATGTCATTACAGTATCAGATGACAATCATTGTAAGAATAACACTCCTTTCTGAAAATAAAATTCCACATACATGTAATGAAAAAGGTTTTCTCTTAGAGGGAAAATATTTGTTCCAATTTGATGAGCCAAAAGGATTGTTTTGATTTAATTTTAATTTTGTTTTATGTGTATGGGCAGTTTTCCTGTGTGTATGTCTTTATATGACTTGCACACCTGAAAGATCCAAAACAGCAGTTACTGTGAGCCCCCATGCGGGTACTGGGAATCAAACTCAGGTCCTCTGGAAAAATAGCCAGCACTCTTAACCAGTGAACCATCTCTCCAGCCCCATAAGCATTGTATTCAAACAAGAATCCTAATTGAGCTCACTGGAGATTGCAGCATTCATTAGGGGGAATATCTCATCCATAGACCTAGTTTCAATCTCTCATCTAATCTTCTGCAAATGCTATCAGAAAGTAAGATGACTCTGAACTAATATTTATCATCATATCATCAATCAGCCACAAGATTCATTATTATTCCTACCACACAGAAGAACAACTTCAACAGTAGGCCAGTGTTCAGATCGTAACATATGCTTAGCAAATGTTTGTTGTGATAATAAAAATTAATGAGTGAATCCATGTTTTTAATCAGCCTCTTTTTCCCTTACCCAAAGAATCAGAGGCTCCAGTAAAGGATGCACCTGTTCCTTGTTTCCTCAGGACCACTAGCATTTGACAGAATCAGTAAGACAAGACGAGGAGCGGTGGGAAAAAACAAGGAGCTGCTGGGTGGTGTGCTCAAGAAGAGGCAGAGGCAGAAGTGTCCCAAAAGCACAACTTCAGGACACATTGAATCATGATGGGACAGTACTTCCAGTTGGATTCATAGCAGAAACAGACTATGGTCAACCAGAGCTCCCCCGTGGGCTTCCTCCTGCTGGGCTTCTCTGAACACCCACAACTGGAAAAGGTTCTCTTCGTCATTGTCTTGTGCTCCTACCTCCTCACCCTCCTAGGAAACACACTCATCCTCTTGCTGTCCACCCTGGATCCCAGGCTCCACTCTCCAATGTACTTCTTCCTCTCTAACCTCTCCTTCTTGGACCTCTGCTTCACCACAACCTGTGTCCCCCAGATGCTGTTCAACCTCTGGGGCCCTGCAAAGACCATCAGCTTCCTGGGATGCTCTGTCCAGCTCTTCATCTTCCTGTCCTTGGGAACCACCGAGTGCATCCTCCTGACAGTGATGTCTTTTGACCGCTATGTGGCTGTCTGCCAGCCCCTGCACTATGCCACCGTCATCCACCCTCGCCTGTGCTGGAAGCTGGCAGCTGTGGCCTGGATGATGGGACTGCTTCAATCCATAGTTCAGACACCTCCTACCCTCAAGCTGCCCTTCTGTCCCCATAGGCAGATAGATGACTTCCTGTGTGAAGTCCCATCTTTAATTCGACTCTCCTGTGGGGACACCACTTTTAATGAGATTCAGTTGGCTGTGTCCAGTGTTATTCTTGTGGTTGTGCCTCTGAGCCTCATCCTTGTCTCTTACGGAGCCATTGCCAGGGCAGTGATGAGGATAAACTCCACTGAAGCATGGAAAAAGGCTTTGAGGACCTGCTCCTCCCACCTCATTGTAGTCACCCTCTTCTACAGCTCAGTAATCGCTGTCTATCTGCAGCCCAAAAATCCCTATGCCCAGGAGAGGGGCAAGTTCTTTGGTCTTTTCTATGCAGTGGGCACCCCCACACTGAACCCTCTCATTTATACTCTGAGGAACAAGGAGGTAAAGAGGGCATTCTGGAGGCTGTTGGGGAAGGATGGGGACTCCAAAAATACCTAAGAGATAAATAGCAGAAGGACTGCTGTAAGTTCAAGGCCAGATTGGTAGACACAGTGAGACTTGGAGATACTGGTAATTGGAATGCGAATGACTGATACATTCAAGAGAAATGCTAGGGTGACAATGGGGACCTAGTTATGGTTTGCTTTGACTTTAATTATGCATATGTTGCACCAAGATGTACAACTAGGACACTATAGTGAAGGATGTTGTAACCATGTGGCTTAATCATTCCATTGGTTTGGCAAAACCCTATCAACTGTAAGCATTTCTAGCCTTGAAGACATTAGATATCCCATAGTTAGGAGCTTTGTCTCTAACAGGGACATAGTCTCTAAAGTGAATAGCAGGCCTGGAAGATTTTCAAATGGATACTTTTCTTGCAACTGTAAGATTACCTTGACCAAGAATTCTAGAGGCTAAGAATTCCTTCCCACCATTGATGTTTCAATAGTCTAGAATCTGGTGGGTCTCGTGTGAAAAGCAGCAGTATATGGGTATGACAGCCCTTTCCTGCTCTGTGGTCAAGTCACTCACCAGTAAGTGGTTCTGGGAAGAAAGCCTATCACTGAAATTTGTTTCCCCTTTGTCAAAAGCCTTAGTGGTGTTAAATGAGAACACAGAACTTGTCCTTACTTTGAAGTGATGCCATTCAATGGTACAGACTACAAATGTGTGAGGAGCCCTGGGTCTTATGAGTTTTATTTCCCACTCTCTGTACTGTTACCCTAATGCCCCCAGTACACTTACCCTCCTGGCTGACTTTGCTTAATCAATACAATCTCAATCAATAAATCTTACTCAATATAATCTCAGTGGAGCTGATGGTTGAATTTTCTACAAGTCTATAAAGACTAAATTAGACAATTGTCTAATTTGCCAATACTTTTAAACTCCTATGAAAATACTCCATGTGGCAAATTCTACAAACAAATAATGAAGATCTTGATACAAAATACTTTGTATAACATTTTCAGGTATTTCACACCCTGAAGGATATGTCCTGAAAGCTATAAATAGGCTGTATATCAACAAGTCTTATTAAAATAGGTATTGGGATGCTATTTCTAATTTCATTCTTAAAAATTGAAGTTGAAGTACAATGTTTGAAGACATTTTTAGTAATAGTGTGCATTTTAGGTAATGTTTATTTAAAATAAAATTTAGGTAATGAGTTTGTGCTATATGGTATTTTAAACCATGTTGAATCAATGAATGAGCAGCTAAAATGTTTTTCTAACATTAAAGGGGCTAATTTTGTGTGGCTTTTAAACTATTTTGATTAATGGACCATTGAAAACTAGTTTGTAAATTTTAAAAATTTTGTTACTAGTTTCATATGATCAGTTATTGTCAAATAGGTTTGTTCATGTGTGTGTATGCAAGCGTCTGCATGTGTGTAGAGAATCTTATGAAATCGTATTTTCTGTGAATTCATGTTTTTAACATTTTAAAATTTATTTGATGTATATGTGAGAGTACTTGAATGTGTATATGTGTAGATGTCTATGGAGGAGTCCTCAGAGGCCAGAAGAAAATGTTAGATGTTCAGAAATTGGAGTCACAGGAAGTTGTGAGCTGCAGTGTGTGGACTAGGAACTGATTCTTGGTGCTCTACAAGATCAATAAGCATGCCTAACTACTGAGCAATTTCTCTCACTCAATATATTTTTAAATATTTCATATGAATCCTCATCAATATTTCCAAACATAGTCCTAGAACTTTATTTCTGACAATATTTAGATTAGCAAGTATTACCTTTTTCATATTTGAAAAAAAATGTGTTCAAAATTTTCGTGAGAACATGATCATAATCAAGTTCACAAGTCTGGCCAATATCACCTTTCACAGATGGTCATTACCATCATGCCTACAACTAATATTCTCTTCCTCATATAAATCTTGTTATATTTATATTGTTATAATGTTCTTTTTGTCCTCATTTGTGCTTATGCCTCATGCTGTTTTACCAGAGCCCGCCACAATCATGCCTCTGTCCTAGAGGAGAAAAAGAACTTTTCTAAAAGTCTGGGAAATGGCTCAGCAGCTAAAAGTACTTCCTGCTCCTCCTGAGGACTCAAGTTCTATTTCCAACACACACATCAGGCAGCTCACAACCTCCTGTAACTCCATGTCTAGAAGATCCTGAACCCTATTCTGGCCTCTGCGGGCATCTCCCTTATACAACATACACACAAATAAAAATCCTTTTTAATTATTTAAAAGAAGAGAATTATCATTATAAATACATTCACATAGCATTAAAAAGTTAATTTATACAAACTCATATTGGAATAAACCATATTAAAACAAAGATAATAAATATTTAAACTCATAATTTTGCAGTTATTTTATGTCCTATGAATATTCATATCCATGACTTCTAGATGATAAAATATTATAGCATGCACAGACAACTGTGTATAACTTTTAACTGTGCATTTCTTTCCAACTCTAGGTTTATTTATTTATGGTTGGCTGGCTGGCTGGCTGGTTGGTTGGTTGGTTGATTTTTTTTTTTTTTTTTTTTTTTTTTTTTTTTTTGAGAAAAGGTCTTGCCGGGCAGTGGTGGTGCATGCCTTTAATCCCAGAACTTGGGAGGCAGAGGCAGGTGGATTTCTGAGTTCAAGGCCAGCCTGGTCTACAGAGTGAGTTCCAGAACAGCCAGGGCTACACAGAGAAACCCTGTCTCAAAAAACCAAAAGAGAGAGAGACCCACTATGTAGCCTTGGATATCGTGGAACTTCCTAAGTAGACCACTCTGACCTTGAACTCAAAGAGATCCACCTGTCTCTGCCTAAGATGTGTTCCACCGTAACCCCACCATATTTATAGTTTAAAATTGGCCACTCTACACTACAGACAAGTAGTCTGTGTACACCTTTAATATCAGCATTAGAAAGACTTGACAGTTTCAGGTCATCTTTGGATACATAAGGAGACTCTGTAAAAAACAAGAAGTGAAGGTGAGTGGGAAGGAGGGAGAAGGGCAGACAGAAGGACAGATTGAAGGAAGAAGGTTAAGTTAAAGTACAGAAATCAATACATTCTCTATTGCAGGCTTATTTGCCTGAAGGAAAGGATACTGTCCATGTCCCATTGAAACACAGTTATGAAAGAGTTCTGACAGGAACTAGAAGAAAAACTGTTGTGTTAACTTACATACACACCTTTAAATCTAAACTGAGTCTGGTCCTTTTTCATGATAGCGCTTGAAAAGAGTCTATTTGGACTGGAGAGATGGCTCAGTGCTTAAAGAGCACTGACTGCTCTTCTGAAGGTCCAGAGTTCAAATCCCAGCAACCACATGGGGACTTACAACCATCTGTAATGAGATCTGACGCCCTCATCTGGTGCGTCTGAAGACAACTACAGTGTACTTACATATAATAAATAAATAAATCTTTTTTAAAAAAAGAAGGAGGAGGAGGAGGAAGAGGAGGAGGAAGAAGAGGAGGAGGAGAAAAGAAAAGAAAGAAAGGAAGGAAAGGAAAGGAAAGGAAAGGAAAAAGGAAAAAGGAAAAAGGAAAAAGGAAAAAGGAAAAAGGAAAAAGGAAAAAGGAAAAAGGAAAAAGGAAAAAGGAAAAAGGAAAAAGGAAAAAGAAAAAGGAAAAAGGGAAAAAGGAAAAAAGGAAAAAGGAAAAGGAAAAGGAAAGAAAAGAAGTCGATTTAGTGCATGCAAGACTGAATGCAGAAAGACGGTGATGCAGACCCAGACTCATGAAACCTGGGCATCACCACTATAGCTGTGGCTATTCCTTAGTTTCCTTTGTGGAATTCCATCATTTCTAAGATACCTCTGGGTTAGGAGATGATTAGAATAGTTAATCACATGGCTGAAGTAATGGGGTCAACCATCCTTTACATCCTGCTTATCATTTTACACTGTGATAATCTTCTGGATTACAACACTGTTCTGCCTCTGTGGAGAGAGTGTAGATTTGCATGTTTACCACTGCTATGGCTGTCACTCAACATACCAAAGAACCAATGTAGGATTCTGCCAACTACCAAATATACACAGTCAGAGCATAACCATTTGAACTGGGCTAGTGGAACCTATGTTCTCATTATGATTCATCAGATGAGGGGTAGACAAATATCTCAAGAGATCTACAAACCTAGGATTTGAACATCTGTATTATTATTACAATATAGAATATTTCAAAGGAATTAAGCAGAAAGGGAAGAATTTGAGAAGTGTTAATGGTATAGTCCTATATGGATATATGAAAGAACTAAGAAGATGTCTGGATGGTGGGTGAAGAAGAGCAGATGTGACATTGGTTATTCCAAATACTATCTTATTGAGAGAAAGGTAGTGGGTGAACTATTGACCTACTCCAGTGGGGACTATTGCTGGCATGCTTCCTCCAGAATCCCATGCCCCTTTACCATAATTACAAGCTAATTAACTGTCTATGGGCTGTGGAACCCTTGGGTCTCAGCTGAATTAATGAGCTGTTTCTCCACAGGAAAGGAATTCTGGGATTCACTCTCCACAAAATACCATGTGAGGCTTTCCACCACCAGGACCACTAACAGATAGTAACTTTTCCATGTACTGAGGGGGTAAGCTCTTTGTATAAACCTTAATGGAAGAGATGACTCTGCCCTACCTTGACTTCATTTGTGCTATATAAAAGAGAGTGGATTATAGTTGTTTACACAACTCTGATTGCTTACAAATATACTCATTTATCTTATTGATTTCAACTTTCTTTGCTTCAACTTCTCGTGTTAAGAAGATACAGATATGCAGAGTTGTAAAGGATAATGATGTGTGTAAACAGATGTTTAACAACCAGCTTGGTTAGCCTTAGTTTATAGTATTTGCTGAATTTACACAGTGGAAATACTCCTAGCAAGGAAGAGGCTAGCTAACATTTATTTACTAACAGGTACTACTATGCACTAGATATAGCTCATTGCACATACTTGTACTTAGAAAAGTGCCTAGTAGGAACCATTATCAATTCTTACTAATACTAGATATCTAGGCACCCATTCAGAGATGAAGAATCTTATATTCAGTTTTCTTCTTGGTGTCCATGTTGGGAACAAAGCACCTGTTGAGAGTTTGGTGACAGACTATTATTGCTGGCCAAAGAGGAAGAGGATATTCTGTCGTTGAAGGTAAGTAAAATATTTCTCATCTGTGAAATATCAGATGTGTACTTACCAAGCCTCAGGATGGAAGGCAAATGAAACCAGAGATTTTGTTTGTTTCTTTGCTATTGGAGAAGGTTGCTTTGAAAAAAACACACACAAAGAAACAAAGAATAAGATTTCATTTAGTGTATGTGTGCATGTGTGTGTGTGTGTATTCATGTGTTCATGTGTGTGCCAGTGCTTGCAGAGGCCAGAAAAGGATATTGAATTTCCTGGAGCTGGATCCATAATCTATTGTGAACTGCTTGTGAACTGCTTGACATGGGTGTTGAGAACTGAACTCTGGCTCGCACCAAGCACTTTTAACTGCTGAGCCCATTTTTGCTCTTGAAATAAAGAATCACTGTGTGGCCCATGCTGTCCTCAAACTCATCACCCTTCTTCCTCCACCTCCTGAGGGCTGCCATGAAAGGCATGAAAGGCTGCCACAATGCCTGACCTAAACAGGGTGAATTTCTAACACCTATACTGGCCATGTGGTTTCATTCCTTCAAGTTCTGAAAAGGAGCAGAGCATGGTCAGCCACAATTCCCCTCTTTCTGCATTTCTCTGAACACCAGGCCCGAGAAATTATCTCTGGAATCTTGATCCTAATATCCATTGAACAGGTGCCTGAAACATGTTATTTACCTTGATACAGTTTGATCATTGATAAAGTTGGGATGATCATTGCAGAGATATTGTAGAAACCAGGTGTTCAGATAGATATCTATCACAATTGGCCCAAGGAAAATACTTTGCAGATATAAAATCTCAATATAAAAAGGAGAGAGTGATTACCAGACCATCATTGACTTCTTCAGACGACCAACCCCTGCCCTGTCTCATAGTACAATGTTTACACCTTAGAGCTTCAGAGGAAAAAAAATGTACAGGCCAATAAATGTCAGAAAGACAGGCAGACAGTGGTGGCACACACCTTTAATCCCAGCACTCAGGACAGAGGCAGGCAGATCTCTGGGTATGAGGTTAATCTGGCCTACAGAGTGAGTTACAGGATAGTCAGGGCTACACAAAGAAAACTTGTCTCAAAAAAAAAAAGAAAGAAAGAAAGAAAGAGAGAGGGGGAGGGAGGAAGAAAAGACAAGACAAGAAGAAAAGAAAAGAAAAACAGGATGACACAAACTAGGAGAAATTATACCAAATGGAAAAGCTCAAAAGAGAGAAAAGGGCAAAGAAACAGGTATTTGAAACACATAAAGATATTCAGAATGAGGCAGAGAAAAGGAAGGAGTTAATTGCCAAGAGAACAACCAAATTAGAAACTGAAAGTTAATAAGAACAGAAGTTGGTGCGTGAATGAGTTGGGTGCCACTACGGTAACACACTGAAAACTGCACAAAGAAAGCAAAGAGTGCTTTGCTGCTATTGACATCAGTCTCCTTTGCCCAGGAACCCAGTGTGAGGAGCCACCTGTTCTCCACCACACTCCTGGTTTCCTCTCAGCTAGTGGACTCTATCTGACCAGGAGGAAGAATGGAAGAAAAGTCCTTAGGTGACGGGCCTGGAGAAGGGAGCCTGAGAAACATCAGTCTACCTTGTGTGTCCTGAGAAGTAGTCAGGGTGAGTTTTCACCAGGTCCTTTGTACCACACTAAGCTGACAGTCTCATCCCTCCAACTAGATACAGAGACCATGGTCAACCAGAGCTCCCCCGTGGGCTTCCTCCTGCTGGGCTTCTCTGAACACCCACAACTGGAAAAGGTTCTCTTCGTCGTTGTCTTGTGCTCCTACCTCCTCACCCTCCTAGGAAACACACTCATCCTCCTGCTGTCCACCCTGGATCCCAGGCTCCACTCTCCAATGTACTTCTTTCTCTCTAACCTCTCCTTCTTGGACCTCTGCTTCACCACAACCTGTGTCCCCCAGATGCTGTTCAACCTCTGGGGCCCCGCAAAGACCATCAGCTTCCTGGGATGCTTTGTCCAGCTCTTCATCTTCTTATCTCTGGGGACGACGGAGTGCATCCTGCTAGCAGTGATGTCTTTTGACCGCTATGTGGCTGTGTGCCAGCCCCTGCACTATGCCACCGTCATCCACCCTCGCCTGTGTTGCCAGCTGGCAGCTGTGGCCTGGACGATTGGCCTAGTGGAGTCAGTAGTTCAGACGCCATCCACTCTGCGCCTGCCCTTCTGTCCCCACCATCAGGTTGACGACTTCGTGTGTGAGGTCCCTGCTTTGATTCGACTGTCCTGTGGGGACACCACCTATAATGAGATACAAATGGCTGTTGCCAGTGTCTTCATCTTGGTTGTACCTCTGAGCCTCATCCTTGTCTCTTATGGTGCCATTGCCAGGGCAGTGCTGAGGATAAGCTCTGCAAAGGGGCGCAGGAAAGCTTTTGGGACCTGCTCTTCCCACCTCATTGTGGTCACTCTCTTCTACAGCTCAGTCATCGCTGTTTATCTGCAGCCCAAGAATCCTTATGCTCGAGAGAGGGGCAAGTTCTTTGGTCTCTTCTATGCTGTGGGAACTCCTTCTCTTAACCCTCTCATATATACCCTAAGGAACAAGGAAGTAAAGAGGGCATTCAGGAGGCTGCTCTGGAAGGAAGTGAAGCCCAGCTGACACACTCTCAGTAAGCTGAATGGGAAATCTGCATGCCTTGTAGGCTTAAGTTTTCCTCCCTAACATCTTCAGACCTATCCTGCCTCTGTAGTAGATGACAGACTGTAAGACACAAAGAAGAGAGGTTCAGTAAAGGAGTATAACTATGCAAAAACCTTACCACATGAATCAAATGTAGTCTACCTGTATTTTCGTTTTATTAATTCATCTTTGTCCTCGTACGCTTCATCTCATTGACTTTATCTCTAATTCCTTTCCCTTCCCTGTAAATATAAAGTATCATATTTATTTTTTAAGGTTTTATTTTATTTTTGTGTTTTTTTTTAAAGATTTATTTTATGCGTACAATGTAGCTGTCTTCAGACATACCACAAGAGGGCATCAGATCCCATTACAGATGGTTGTTAGCCACCCTGTAATTGCTGGGAATTGAACTCACTAGCTGTGGAAGAGCAGCCAGTGCTCTTAACTGCTGAAACACCTCGCTGGCCCAAGGTTTGATTTTTTTATGTTATGTCTCTGTGTGAGTGTGTGTATATGTGCAGATGTCTGAGGAAGCAAGAAGAGGTCCCCTGAAACTAGAGTCACAGACAGTTATCTGACATGGGTGTCTAACTTGAACTCGGTCTGATCCTGGAAAGAGCACAAATGCTGAGCCATCTCTCTAGCTACTTGTCACATCCATGCTGCTGTGTCTATACCAATAATAAAAATGTCCCGGTATCAGCTGGGCGTGGTGGCACACACCTTTAATCCCAGCACTCTGGAGGCAGAGGCAGGCGGATTTCTGAGTTCGAGGCCAGCCTGGTCTACAAAGTGAGTTCCAGGACAGCCAGGGCTATACAGAGAAACCCTGTCTCGAAAACACCACACACACACACACACACACACACACACACACGTGTCCCGGTATCATTAGCTTGATGCTGGGGGGCGGGGCTGGGGGAAGAGCCTTGGGAAGCAGCCTGAAATGCAGTCAGTTTTCTCCTTACCAATTCCAGACAGCCAGATCACAAACAGGAATAGCTTCTCTTCAGAGGTAGAACAACTTCTGCCCTGAGAGTTTGCTTCCATCTACTGGGCAGATCTGGAACTGCATCGATATGCCGAAAGGGGGGGGGGGAACCTCACCCAAGTCTCCTCCCTAAACAGAAGCACACGTCAGAGCTGCTAGGGGGTAATTAACAACGTTATAGTTGGTAATGCCTTGTGATGTTCCAGGTACTGTTTAAAAGTAACTTACACCTCTCCACTTCATTCTTGTAGTATTATGAAGCTTTATTCAGAAGCAAAAACTAAGAGTTCAAAACCATCTCTCAAAGTTTTCAGCTAGTACTGGCACCTATCCAGTTAGTAATCCTGCCTTAATATAAATAGAGCCCTCCTAGCTCAAATGAGAAGCCTCAATTTGTCCTCAAACTTAAGAATCTATCTTAACTAGACATATGTCCACCCTATAGCCTCCCTATAGGTTTTTCAAGTGTTTCAAAGCACCCTGTGAGACCACTAGAGATAGAAGTCAACTTTGACAAGAAAGTTGAGCCTGGAGGTTTGCCCCAATAGGACAGCCCTTCCTCGAATGTGCTAGAGTTCCAGTATCTATGATGGTCTGAGAACTAGGAAGCTGAGGAAGTTGGGGGAGGGAGTCACCATAAATCTGAGGTCAGCCTGGGCTACCTAGGAAGACCTTGTTGAAAAAAAAAAAAAAAAAGAAAAAATTGTCTCAACTTCTTCCTGCCTTAGTTCTACCAATATCAAGGCATGAGCAGAACTTCAAAGAAAGTGGATACAACGTGGCATGAAATTTTTATTCCTCAAAGTATGTGGAAGGATCTCTAGGGTTCTAATCTATCTAGCTTTCCTGTTTGTTGCGCCCACCTCGGCCGGCAAGGAAGACACAACACGGTCAGATTCTTCTCAACAGCCTTTAATGCAGGAACGCCTCGATGCTGCTACAGGGACCCCGGGCACCCAGGGCACCCAGGGCACCCAGGGAGGTCTGCTTATATACTCTCAGCCCCCATCCACTCACAGCAGGCCACGCCACCTCACCAGACATGCAGCTTCAGCCAATCAGGGCGGCAGGGGCGTGTCTCCACCAAATATGGACTTGTTTACACTGCCAGCATCATGGTGCACCTGCGCAGCTCTCGAGATGGTCATGGCTTATTTTCAGGTGTATGAGGAAGTCAGGTGCAAGACATAAGACTTAGCTGCAGTCCCGGGCGCCATCTTGGGACTGCTGCCATACCTGCTCATCACACCTGTTAAACTTAGCAATACCAAACTCCCTTTGGGCACAATACCAGTGAAGGAAGAAAAGGGAAATCCTAGTTTCATTTCTACTTCAAGTATTAACACGTACTCTGGCATCAGCCCAGAGTGTCAGTGTTAAGCTCTATCTCAACCTTAATCACCACTGCAGCCATAGTATGTCTCTTCAGCTACATTTTGGGGCTGTCCTAATGCAGGGCATCTTCCAGTTGTATTGAGTAACCCTAATCTTAGACCTGTAAGTAATGCAACCTTTTAACTTTGTTTTTTTTTTTAATATTTGGGATATTTTGTTTTTCGTTCTTGTTGGGTTTTGTTGATACAGCATTGTGTAGGCTTGGATGCTCTGAAGCTTGATATGCAGACCAGGCTGGCCTCAGACTCACGGAGCTCTGCCTGCTTCTGCTTCTCAAGTGCTGGAATTAAAGGCCTGTGCCACCTTGCAATCTGGCCTGCATGTATATGCCCCGCAGGTGTGCCTGATGCCTGCAGGGGACCTGCGTGTGATGCTGGGAACCAAACCTGAGCCCCCAGCAAGAGCAACAAGTGCTCTTAACTATGGAGTCATCTCTCCAGCACTAGTCTAGAACTTTTCAAACACGTGCTCCAGGCTGCTCTAATGCCCCTGAAAGGAGAGCATCTTGGCTCTGGAAACCTGCAGTCCATGAAAGAACCATGACTTTGGTGGACCTCCCCTCCCCAATACCTCTAGCTTTCCTCTACTAGTGCTAGACCCTGACAAAGTCAGTTTGCTTGCAAAAGAGGCTTCTGACCATCTTCCCCAAATGTCCCATGCCCCTGCCGTCTCTTGGACTCCTTATTACAGAATCCAAAGCCTCATAGACAGGTCATGGTGTAGGGCAGAGGTCAACAAACCAGTCTGTGGCCATGTGTGGCCACTACCTGTTTCTGTAAAGTTTTATTGGAATGGCAAAAGACACTGTAAGGTCACAAAAGCATAGTATAGGCCCCTGTCTTAGAAGCTAACCCAAATAGAACTATCAGTCACCAGGATAGGAGGCTGCCCCTCACCAATGCTGTCCTACTTAAAGATACGTTAAGATGAAAAGACTAACTACCCCCTGAATGAGATATGTACCCTAGAGTCCCTTCTCTCCATGTAGTTAACTTTAAAATCTTCATTGTTAATCCTTCCTGCTTTTTTTTTTTTTTTTTTTTTTTGCATCCTAAGAAAACATAACTTCTCCTTTTGACCTCTATCTCCCTTTCTTGGTTATTAACCAGTCAAAATCCTAAACCTCTTGCCCTTACGGTTTTTCTCCCTGAAGAGCCACACCTACACAGCACACCTCCCGTTTAGGTGCTCAAACATCCCCTTCAGAGCCCATGCTTGTTAGATATTGATTCAGAGAACCTAATTCCGTTAGCCGTCTCTCTCCTCTAGGCAACAGCTGAAATTTCGGGCTTGCCTGTCTTTTCTTCCCCCACCCCCAAACTCCAAATTGTCCTCAAGTATTCTTCTGAGTTCCCTTTTAAATCTTTTTTTTTTTTTTTTTTTTTTTTTAATGTATAAAACCAAGAATCCTCAGAAGGAACCCTGTGTTCTCCACAGCAGAGCAGACATTTTCTGGAAATTTGTCCCACAGCAGAGAGAACAATATTTGAAATATCTGCTGACTTGGGAATCAGCATTATCTGAGGAGGAACTGGGGCCTTAGCTGTGTAGAGAGAACTATGTGTGATGCACATCAAGATGGGAGTTAAATAAATCGAGGGACCCAATATTATTAAATAAGGATTGGCCTTGCTCAGGAAAGCTACTGAGTAGGATACAGCTTTTCAAAGGGTCCTTCCTTTAGTACCTTCAGTAGTTAGGGCTTCCGTGGAGCAAGCAATGAGAAGGTCAGGCTGATTCCAATGACAGGCTTCAAATTGGCAGTTAAGGAGACTAAGCCTAAATCTCTGTTTCCAAGAACTGGGCAAGTCCAGGCTACAGAAGCTGCTCCACCACTTGACCTGAGGCAAGGACAAACGGGTCAGCAGCTGTTTCCAGACTGCCTCAGCAACTGTTTACAGACCTTCCCGGCAAGCTTCCAGTCCCTACACCCGGGGAATGGAATGTCCATAGAGATGGACCCAACAGATTAACATAGAGGTCACCTACCCCAGAATTCCCTGATGTGCTTTAAATCAGGCCTGCAAGCTCACTTGGTCGTCTCTCTATTCTGGTAATGGGAGACTTCTGCAGAATAAAACACTCTTTGTGTTTACATACTATTTGAATATGGGGTGTCTTCCTCGAACCATGGACCCTTTCAGCACTTAGCGCAGAGACCTGTGAATACCACAGGAGGCAGAGACATTAGTGTGGAAGCTCAGGGCTACACCTGCATGTCCTTTCTGACCATCCGTTCACTTCTGAGTCCCCAGCAAAGCTAGCCTCTCACTGTGCACAATTAACCACTACCCTAAACCTGTATAGAATAATTCCTCAAAATGCACAGCTTCATTTTTTTATATTTGTATTGTAAGGATAACATAAACCCCACTTGTCTCCATTTGAGGACCAGGTCTGATTTAAAAAAAAAAAAAAAGTCCTTAAGTCACCAGCTCCAAGGACAGACCATAACATCCAGAACAAGATCATAAAACCCCCTCCCAAAGAACAGCCTGGGGATAACCACAAACGTGGGGAAATATCTTAGAATGGACCATCTGCGCTGAACAGCCCTATTTGATCACATGGTTAAACGTTCATATATAGGACTACAGACCACTGACCACCTGTGAACCCCCTAGCCCCCACAAGTGAAATGTTAGATTACCTAATCCTAAAGAGTTCCCCTGGTTCCCTATAAGAAGGTCTGTGTGCGTTCCTCTGGGGTCACCTTTTCAAAGAATGGCTGACCCTCGGATGCTGGTTGTTTCTAGGGAATAAACGCTCTTTGTTTTTGCACACTGAATCTGCGGTCTTCCTTCAGGGATTTTTGGACCCTTACAGTATTTTACTTTTGTCTCACCATGTTGCCCTGGCTGGTCTGGAACTCTCAAGAGAGCCTCCAGCTTCTGACTTCAGGGCTTGTCACCACGCCCTGCACAACAGGAGGCTTTAACCTAAGCCTCTAGCTATTACTTGGAGCTAAAGGCTACAGGAAATCAACTCCCCCCCCCCCAACCACCCCCCTCCACCTCATGCTGCCCAGCAGGGAACAAAATTTCCTTTTCTAAAGTAAATTTGCATTTGAAAGGCCTCATTCTTAGCAGTGAAGAGGGCACTTGCTTAAATCTACATAGCCAATTTTTATTCACAGGCCTGTATTTACCACTTTCCCTGATCTCCTTCCTCTAACACCCGTCCCCTCCACCAACTCACGCAGAAATGAAATTCATCTCCTTTGGGTAGACTAACTTGTATAGTCTTTCCCCTCAGCCTCTCTCTGTGTTCATTACTAGCATTCTCAAAAACATGTGTATAGCTGGTCATTACTACTTTGTGGGTTCTTCTTTCTCCCACCCTTCTCCACCTTCTTAACTCCCTAACACTAAACAGGGGGAAACCAGGAGAGAGGCAAGAGAGGAAAGAGATCCCTACATCTGCTTTTTTTTTTTTTTTCATTTCTTGGAGCACAATTACTAACAAACCGCAGCCAACCCCACAAAATGGTCAATAACCACCACGCAACCCCGCTTCTGGAGGCACTAACATTTACACACCCTCTGAAAAGTTCCAAGAATTCTGCTGGGTCTGTTCTTGATAACCAAGGTTATCTTATTCTACCTTTTATGATTAAATCAATTTTTTTCTATATGTCTTCTTCTTTTTCCTCTTCTTTTTCTTCTTCTTCTTTTTTTTTAAACTTTGTGTGCTAAGAAAATTCATTCCATAGTCCTCTCTTCTTCCCTTTTCATGGTGAGCCCAGTAATCAAGTGAGTTGTGTTGGGTTTCAGTCCTAAGACAAGCAAGCCAAGGTGCCTATTTAACATACCAAAGCAGTCCTGGCCTCCACATTCTCCTAGCATCCCTCAGTCCCTAGGGGTTACAGAGTGTGGCTGGCAAACCCTGCCCTCTGTCCAGAACTTTTCAGCCCCTGGGGCCGGGTTCTTCACTATATAATCCAGGCATCATTTTGGATCCATCTCTCTCTCTCTCTCTCTCTCTCTCTCTCTCTCTCTCTCTCTCTCTCTCTCTCTCTCTCTCTCTCTCTCTCCCTCTCTCTCCCCCTCCCTCCCTCCCTCCCTCCCCTCCTCACCCCCCACCCCATGAGTGCTCCCTACAAACCTGAATAGGCTTATTTTGTCTGTGAGAGAAAACCTATCAAGCTGACGGGTAAAAAAAGAAAGTTTGAGTTCTATGCAATCCATATATGCATCTTGCATTATGTTCTACTGGAGTTAACGCTCTGCTTCAGCTGTTCTGGAAAAACCTGTCTCTGCTAGGGCACGAGGCAAATTATAGTCAGCTGCTGCGGACACCCCGAAGAAGCCCCATACCCCACACCTGGGATTGAGACGAGAACACATTCTTACAGTATTTGTGTTTTTTTAAACAAACCAAAATTCCAAACTTGTCACTCCACACGTGCACAAGGCACATGTTAATTTCACATTTGTCTCTTATTAATCTTTTACCTGCTTGCAGGACCTCAGCTGAAGAACTTATGACAGAGGGCTTTTCCTTCTTCCACAGTACACACACCAGAAGATGCACGCCATTTTCCTGCTCTAGAACCGGTCAGGCCCACACCTCTGTATTCCTGTGCAACCATCCCTGTGCAAGGAATCACCTTCCCTCAGTCTCTAGTCACCCAAGCAGTGGTTCTCAACCTTCCTAATGCTGTGACCCTTTAATACAGTTCTTCAAGCTGTGGTTGGACTTCAACCATAAAGTTATCCCATTGCTACTTCATAACTGTAATTTTGCTACTGTTACGAGTTGTAATGTAAATATCTGATATGCAGAATATCTGATATCCTGAGACCCCTGTGAAAGGGTCGTTTGACTTCCAAAAGGGTCCTGATCCACAGGTTGAAAATAGATGCACTTGAGTGTTACTTCTTTTTTTTTGGGGGGGGGGTGTCCAGACAGGGTTTCTCTGTGTAGCCCTGGCTGTCCTGGAACTCACTCTGTAGACCAGGCTGGCCTCGAACTCAGAAATCCACCTGCCTCTGCCTCCCAAGTGCTGGAATTAAAGGTGTGCACCACCACTGCCCCACATCTTGCTCGAGGGAGGCTGTAAGGGTGAATGCATTTACAATGATTGTCAGTGAGTTTTTAAAATCACATCTTGAGGCAGCATGATGTGCAGCCCACTTTTACAATTGCTTTTCAGCTAAAGGACAAAATAAAGAATTCCCTGCTCTAGAAACCCTTAGTGTATAAGCCAAAATTTGCCTGTTTCAGACAGCCTAAGGTCACTGAGCATTATCAGGGGAAGCTGCAATTAACAGAGCCATCTTCAAACTAGACAGAAAGGGTAGGTCTAGGGTGGCCCCCTGAAACCTCCAAAAAGCAGGGCCTGGTGAACACTGAATGTCAGATAAGATGAACAAGACTGGCTTGAGCAAGCTGGGTGGGTACAATGGTACACACCTGTAGTTCCAGCGAACCAGAGGGGGAAGCAGGTGGATTTCTGAATATGAGGTCAGCCTGGTCTACATAGTGAGTTCTAGGCCAGTTAGGATCCTGTCTCAAAAAGAAAGAGGAGGGGGCACACAAAACTTGGGTGATCATCCAAAGAGAAGATGCATGGTACGGTGAGGTTATGAACACTGCCTTTGTAAAAAGGAAAACCAGCCTCAGTGGACCATGCTTCCAGATAAAGCTACAATGATACACTTACTCTATTCTACATGTGTTCAATTCTACCCCTTGAACCTAACACGGAAGATTGCACTAGAAAGTGTGCTGTGTGACTTCCAAGGATCGTTGACAAATAGACATGTACCTGTCTCTCCCACCTCCAGGGAGACTCACCTTTAGAGTAGGGGCTTCAGCCCACACCGTAGGCAAGCATGCTACTTCCAAGACAAAAACCCATCTCTAGAGGTTATTTAATTGTTCTGTCTTTAAACATGCAGGCCATTATATAATGTGGACTCTTTGCACTGTAGCCTATTTAACACCTATCCAATAAAAGCAAAGATGTTGCTGTTGTTAAGCTGTTGTGGGTACCAGGCTGCACATTAGTCTGTGCATAGTCTGGATGTTGGCTCCACTCCCTACTGCTGACAATGTCCCTCTACCCTGGTTGTAGGCTCCTGGCTAGGTAATGAGCATGCAATGCAACCCCATTCCATAAGACTGTCCTACGGGGGTCTGTTTCTCTCTCCCTTCCCTCTTATAGAGGTTATCTTGCTCACTTCCCTTTCCCAGTTCCCAGACGCACACCCTGCCATAGTAACTGACTCATCCAGTCAGCATTCCTAACTGAGCCAGATGCAGTAGCTCATGACTGTAAACCCTAAGAAGGACTTCTGTACCTTCCAGCCTGGACTACCCAGCCAGAGCTACATAACAAGACCCCTTCTAGAAAATAAATTGAAATTCTGTTACCAGGCACAATGTTTAACACCTATAACCCAATTCTTGGAAGGTTGAGGCAAGAAGAGTTCAAGACCAGCTTGGGCTATATACTCACAAGTACCACGCTCCAGCTAGAGCTACATGACAAGACACTGCATGGAAACAAAGCAAAATAAAACACCCTACCTGTTAACAGGCATGGTATTAGTACACAAATATTTAAGAAGTTTTCAGCAAGAGGGCAGTTCAAGGACAGCATGAACTATATGACGAGGGTGAGGCTAGCCTGGGCCATAGAGATGAAACCCTATCTTAAATGAATTTCAATGATCACAGTCACATATCGGTCCACCCAGGAAGCTCTAGTGGCTGGGGCTAGGGCAGAGACGAGAAAGACCATAAGTGTGTGACAGAGCACTGAGGACTAGCAGGTTGTCTAGAACGCAGGATCTACTGCCTGAGGCAAAGCTGCAGGTACAGTCAGTCAGCCCCTCTTCAGGACAGCTGCTTCCTCGGCTCCCTCCGATCCTGGCACTAAGCAGGTCTCTCAGCTCAGCTACTCAGGGTTACTTGGTTCTCTTGCTATGTCTGCCTCACCCTTGGCTATTGTGAGACGGCTGAGCTTTGATTAACTCCTCATTTCCCCACCTAAGGGCAACACAGGATTGGGATGTAACTTCAGTCTACTCAGGGGTCCATCTGTGTCTACACTGCGGGTTTTGGTTTTTTTTTTTGTTGTTGTTTTTGTTTTTTTACTCTGAGAATATCCCACTACAGGGAAGAGGGGAACGCAAATTAAATCCAACTGGTCCAAAGTGGATAATCACTATGGGTTGTTTTCAAAGGAGGTTTAAGATCTAACCTGCCATAAACAGGACAGTGAAATGATAGGCCCATCCAACCCTTGAAGCTTCCATGCAGCAAGAGGGAAGAAGAACCACCTTAAAGAATTACAAAAATTCCAAGTTTTCTCCTCCAGGCTTTTCAAACATTCATCTTGATCAAAAATTCTTCCCAAGATGCTCAGAGTTCCTTAGAGAACGGTTTCCAAGTTCTGAGGCGCTTATTCCAGAACCTGGCACTCATTGTTTGCTTGTGATTCTTCCTGTCTGATGAGGAGGAGACTCTTCACATCTGCTCAGCCACCTACTCCAGGCTCCCAGAGCATGCCCACCACTGCTGGGGAATCCAGGAGGCAACAGTAACAGAGGCTACTACCATGGACCAAGCAGATCCAGGCATTGGGATGCATAATTAGCCTAGTTCTTGTGTGCACTCCACAGAGAAATGAATCATCATTATTGTTATCTATCATCAGATCATAAAAGTGGAGAATAGGGATTAGGGAACATTTCTGCGTGTGGTGCAGGCCTGACTCCAGAGCCCACACTTTTAACCACTAATGCCATCACTCACTAATCGAGCCCTTCATCTCATCCCGCTCTGCCCCACTAATCCCTGCATGGAACAATCACACAGCTCTTTGCACCTCTCTGCTTCAAAGCCTTTTCATTAACTCCAATCTTGAGAGCCTGGGCTTCTCGCTTCCTGGAGCCCACTCAGTTCACAGGACAGTGGATGAGGTGCTGAGTCACACTGTTAACTGCTTTATTGAGATTCAGGGAGATCCTTCCCCCAAGAGACACCACAGTGTGAAAGGGATGCTGCCTCCCGCCCGGTCAGTCCATCTGTCCATGCCTTCATTTGATCAAATGTGCACCCACTATCCACTGGAAACAGCCTCCAACCTGTCCCCATTTCTTTTCCCCTTAGTTCTGAAAAATAATAATAATGACAACAAAGAAAAGAAAACCAAGATGCAGTAGTTCTGAGAGATGATTGTACAGACCCAAAGTGGGACGCATGAGAATAGAGGGAACACTTGAGAGTAAACCTAAGGCCAAGGAGAGGGTATGCATGGCTCAGAAAACACGTACTGGGGAAGAGCCTGCTTAATCATGTGCATGTTGGGTGCACATGCCTCTGCTGAAAGAAGACAGGACATCAGCTAGGCAGACAACTGTAATCCCAATACTCAGAAGGCTGAGACAGGAAGCCTGCCCTGACACGAGTCAGGGCAACACACACACACACTACATAGTGATATTAAAATGCAAAGAAAAAATACACAATGCAAGGAGGCACACAAGTAAAACATAGACAACCATGACATATGCACATGAGGAAGACAGCTTGGTGTGCTCAACACATCATGCACGCCTACCCAAGCACACCACTGCACACACCCACAACCACTGTGCACTCACAGGTGCAGCATATGCAAACACAAGTGATAGCAGCATTCAGAAAAGAACATATTTGCACAGAAACACATCCAGCTGCCTAGGAGAGGAGAGGATATGGTGTGTGTGTGTGTGTGTGTGTGTGTGTGTGTGTGTGTGTGTGGTGAGTCCCCTGGAAGAAGCAACATTTAAGGAGAGGAAGACACAGGGACATGGAGGAGAAGGATGATGGAAGGAGATTCTAATGCTGAGAAATGGAGAGAAAGCCCTGATAATGTAGGAAGACCCCTGCTGCTGAAATGACAGGAGTTGCTGTAGTAACAACTATACAAGACAGCCTATGGGAGACAAACGAGATGCCCCTCTGGAGTCATGAGTGAATAGCTCCAAGCAGGGTTCAAACAAAACTGTGAAGTGGTGATATAAAATTATATGGAAAGAAAGAAAACCATCTGTTTCCCAGAGTACTGAAGACCCAGATAACCCCAGATGCACAGAATGACATGTATTTCTAAGAGGGGGATTGGAGCTTGTTCTCCACCCTCTTCCCAGTTCCCCACCCACTCCCCACACCCTTCCCTCCCCTGCTGGCCTCATCCTTCTCGATACACCCTCACTTGTAAAGCAAATGTACTCGACTCCCATCACAGCTAAGCCGGTCAGGGGGCTCTGAGGGTCCCCTGGGAAGGCCCCCAGAGGGGTCTGGGGGTGTTGGGGGGTGGCGCCGGGAGCGGATCTGCTGCCGAGACTGGAGCTGATGGCGCAGTTCAGAGACACGCTCCTCTTTCTGGAGGAAGAAACACAATTGGGAGTGTGGGAGGAGGGTGATGTGGTATGGGAGGAGGAAAGGGGAGGGAGAGACATTGAAACGAGATGTACAAGTAAGAAAGGAAATTAAAATGTGAATCGAGGGAAGAACAAAGGAAGCCACAGAACATAACAGCGCCAAGAGAATGGATGGAGAAAATAAGTGATTTTAAAAGAAAAGAGAAAGAATAAATGAAGATTATGTCAGATGAGTTGGAAGGTCATTCCCCACCCCCACCCAGCACTGCGCGGTCCCTAACTACAGCATGGACACAGTAACACTGTGAGCAATGAATGGTTCACAATGGCCTCCCCCTAACTACTGCCAAAGACTTCTTTTTTGCCTCAGAAAGGCTGAAATCTCCAGAGCCTCCTCCCTCTCCTCAGGCTACCACTACTGAAACTCAACCCTTCCCCTTTCGCTCTCCTGCTCCTCTGCAGGCTTTCTGAGACCCTCCGTAAATCACCAACACTTGAACCTGTACCTGAGGCTCAGCTACAGACAATCTGCCCTTAGACAGGGGCCCCTGGTTGTCACCACCCACCTCGGCGATGATCTTTTCCAATTCACGGTTTTCCTTCTCCAACAGTCGGGACTTCTCTTCCTCATTGTTGTTGGTGGATGATCCTGTTTTCATTGTGTCCTGTGCTTCAGACTGCCATTCACCTCGAGTGATCAACCTGCGCATCTATGGACAAACGTTTGGGCATGGGGTGGCTGAGCAGGGCTGTGTAAGTGAGCAGCCAATAAAGAGTAATGAAAAAAACAAAAGACAGGCTGGGCCAAAGTAAGGACAGAGTCGAAGTCCTGCTTCTGTCTAGGGAGCCCGTGGGGAGAGCCAGACCTCACCTTAGGCACAAAGAGCACAACCAGAGTAATGTAGGAAGAGAACACAATGGCCAGAGAGGCAAAGGCGAAGGCTGCGTCCTGCTGGCTGGAAAGGATCATGGTGACAGGAGCGGTAATGAGACACAGGACCTGGAAAGACAGCATTTGGGAGACTCAGAGCTATGAGTGGTTCAAGTGAGATGCAGAGTTTTCTTCCTCTCAAGAGTCAGTAAAGACAGGCTTGTGATACACTCTGCAAATCCTCACCTTTAAATAGCTTAAAAAAAAAAAAAAAAAAAAAAAAAAAAAGGAAATCAGAGATAAGCTACCAAACCAGCTCTCAGCTCTAGATCAATGCCTCCCTTCCTCACATTCAGTCTGTCCTTGAGACAACTTCACCAGGTTGTCACAAAATGATACATGGTGTGCTTTTTGAAAAAGCTCCCCCGCCCCTTATCTATTATATCATATATGTGTGTGCACATGCACGGCAGTGCACATGTATACAGAGGCTAGAGGAAAACCTCACCTTTCATTTCTGCTCCATTTTGGTGTTTTCATACAGGGTCCCTCACTGGCTAGAAGCTGTCTGGTCACTGAGAACCAAGGATCTACACGTCCCCATCTTATCAGAGTTGGGCTTACAAGCACATGTCACTACACCTAGTTTTTCTGATGTGGGTTCTAAATTGTCTTGTAAGCATCAGAACTTATCACCCCAGACCCCAATGTAGTGTGCTTTCTAAACTGCTCGTCCTCTGAATTCAAGCATTCCTTCCCCAAAAAAGAAAAAGGGAGACAATGTGAAAGTCAATTACAAGATTTGCTCACGTTTCCTCGAGAAAGTCATTAAAAAATAGAATAAAATAAAATAATGACTTTAGGAGGCTGGCAAGATGGCTCAGTGGTTAAGAGCACTGACTGCTCTTCCAAATGGTCCTGAGTTCAATTCCTATCAACCACATGGTGGCTCACAACCATCTATATGGTGATTTAGTGCCCTCTTCGGGTGTGTCTGAAGACAGTTACAGTGCACCCATATAAAGAAAATAAATACATCTTTTAAAAAATGACTTCATAAAATCAGACATTAGCCAGTGTTTTATGACTCCTACACAAAACAATCTCAGATCTAATTTTCTGAATCTTCTAGTTCTATCACGTTAACCATGCCATGGCCCATTTCCAGGACCAACGCCAGGTGTCAAGAAAGCTTACCGCAACATTGTAGATAGCCATGCCCACGGCCCTGTGGTCATTGATCTTTTCAGTGGACACACTTTTGGTCTCATAAGCAAGAAAGATTCCCAGCAGCAGCAGCAGCCCTTTGTAACCATAGAAAATGCCTAGGAGAGCAGGAAAAGGTTTCAGGGGTAACAAGGACCACCATACTCCCAACTCAAATCCTCTTCCTCTCTTTGCCCTTTGCTTACTACTGCTCTTTGTAGCTCCTCTGTGTAAAGAAAGCCACGCCTCATTTCCATTCTAGACCCTCTGTGGCTTCCTATGGAGCGGCTAGAAATGATCCAATGGATGCTACCCAGTATCTCAACCCATTCCCTCCAGGCAGCAACATGCAGCGCAGGCGAGGGGGTTTTAGTTCACCAGGTGGATTTGTAGATTGGATGAACGTTGTTCAGGCTGAAGGGAGGCTAAGTCCACGACCTCACAACTTAGTCACTTACTTTCAGGAGCTGGCCAGACACAGATGGGTGAGTCACCCGCCCACCCTGGCCCTCTGCTGAACATCACTACTCACAGCAAAAAGACCAAAGCTCTCCTATTCTTGGAAAAGTTTAGTGTAGTGAGAAAGGCACTGAAACGGTCTCCTCTGAATGGCCCTTCTCCCCATGGCCTGCTGCTGTTACCCCTTTCTCCGGCTTATGCTTCCTCCCTCCCCTACCTCCCACCCACATCCCACACACCGAGCCATGTATTCATCTTCTTGGAGCTGCAGTGCTCCAGCTGGGGCAGAATGGAGACATCAATGTCTTCCTTTGGTTCCTCCTTGGCAAAAGTCTAAGGGAGAAAAAGGAACAGGATGAGTGACTGTGTTCTTGTCCAGCTCCTGAACCTCCACCTCTGCCTGTCTTCCCTATGAGACTCAGTACTGTGCCAGATCCTACTCCAGGCCTGGGGACATCCTCCTGAACACACTAGAACGGTTTGCTTCCCACTTTCCCCAAGGCTCGGGGACCCTACACATCCTCCCAGGTCTCTGACTTCCCTTCTTCAGATAAACCTAGAAGCTTCCGAGAAGCTCCATCTGGCAAAGACAGAAGCACCCTAATATATAGGACAGAAAAAGTTCTCTCCTGGAGCAGCTTCCTTTTCTTTTTAAAGGCAGGGTCTCACTATGTAGCCCTGGCAGGCCTGGAACTCATCATGTAGACCAGGCTAGCCTCAAATTCAAATCTGTCTGCCCTGCCACCCGAGTTTTGGGATTGAAAGCATGCTGGGATTAAAGGTATGTATGTACCACTACACATTTCCTTCAGGAGCACATACAGCCCCGGAGATGCTGAGCTGGTGAGCCCTATCTAGTTTCCTGACCCCAGCAACTCCTCGAGTGATAGATACCTCAATGGTTCGGTGCAAGGGGTCCACAATCTGCCAGATGGCAAGAGTCAGGATATCCATGCCCACCAGCAGGCCTACAGTGGCGTACAGTTTCCAAGGCTCTAGGGTCTGAGTAGACAGCCAGAGAAGACAGGTCAGAAGGAGGTCTTCTCTATGCCTAGGATCAAAGGCTGCGTCTGGGAAGTAGCTCACCTTCCTCCATTCCTTCTTCTCCTCCTTCTTTGTGAAGACTGTGTGGACCCACCAGATCTTGGTGAACATAGAGCCATAGCCCAGACTAAAGCCTAAGCCCAAGAGCCAAAGGCGGGCCTAGAAGGGGAGAAAGGACACTGGAAGTAGGTTGGACTGAGGCCATGGTGGATGGAACTGCAGGATGCAATGGGAATAATGATCAGATGACAAAAAGCAAGCAGGATATAGCAAGTGGAGAATGGAGAGGAGGGGAGGGGAGGGGAGGGGAGGGGAGGGGAGGGGAGGGGAGGGGAGGGGAGGGAAGAGGAGGGAGGGGAGCGGAAGAGAGGGGAGAAGGGAAGGGGTCTGCATTCACCCATTCCTCCCATCTACTACTACTGCTACAGCACTGGGGTATTCTTGCTAAACCCTACTGATCTAATCTAGCACCTGCAGTTACCACCTGCACACCTTTGAATGTGACACAGCATGTCCCATCACCTCCCAGGCCCTCACCGACCCTGTGCTCCACCCAGCTATGCTGAACTACTTACTCAGTCTCCCTTTCCTACCCTCTTTCAGATCTCCTGCATCCTTCAATGCACAAAAGCTACCTCCTTCCTGAGACCCACTCAAACATGGACAGTGAGCCACTTCCCTTCTGTGTCCACAGTACTTTCTACAGTCACACTGCAGCCAGTTGTCTCTCTCTCCTGCTACATGCCGATCCCACTAGGAACAGACACTTCCTGAAGATGTGAACGCACATATGTGTGCACAGTGCATGGTCAGGACAGAAACACAGTGAAGAGAGGGAGCAGTGGGAAGAACCAGGGAAAGGGTGGATGCTTCATATAGGAGAGAAACATTCAAACATCATTGAAGCCAGCTTTTCCTCATAGTACCAGAAACTCCATGAGCCCAGTCCCAGAGGCCTCCTCCCTCTGAGATGCTACGTCCCTTACCCAAACTCTATGTGCTTGGATTCTGCCTTCAACATTTTAAACTCCAACCAAGGATCCCACGGGAAAGCCCACAGTTTTGTTTCTCAGCCCATACACCACAGACAAGTCATCATTGTTCACAGGTTCTGTATGCAGATCCCTTTTTTTGTCTTCTGTAAGTCACCCCTCTCCTCTCCAAGGCATGCCTAGCAACCTTGCCAACAGCCAGAGAACTGTAGAATGGAATAGGTCTGGCACCCAGAAAGAAGAGCCAGAGCTAGAGCCAGAGCCAGAGAGAGACCAGAGGGTGATACTAGGGGGCAGGAAAGGAGACACTAGTCAGGGAAAGAGGAAAGATAGGGAAGGTGCTCCTGAGAGGGCTAGGAAAGCCATGTTCTGCAATTGGCCCACCATCTACTCACCTGGCAGACAAATGGGAACTGGCTTCTCCCTATGTGGTAACCATCCAGCCCAAGGGGGAAGACAGCAGCTAGTGCCAGTGAGCAGCCCACAGCAGTCAGATTGTTCAGGTTGGGCTGGGAGTTCTGGATATAACTAGGGCAGAGGCGGAGAGGGTGGGAGAAAGAGCAGAATTACCCCATCTCCTCCAGGGAGGCTCGGCTCTCCAGAAATGCCATCAATAGCACGACCCTATCCCCAGGGCAGAAAAAGGAGACAGGCTGGGGACAGGCAGAAAGAACACTCAGGATAAGAACACTGCTGAGCGGAGGACTGGACCTAGGGGAGCCCAGGGCTTCTGCAGCATAAGGCCCTACTGGAATGTTTTCGGGTTTTCTAGCTGACTGCTTTGAAGCAAGGGTCTTGCCTCGTGCCCCTTACGTTTCTGGTGAGTCATCACACCACTCTCTATGACATGTGGCCTTGAGAGTCACAATCTTCAGAGAGTATGGAGTCAGTATTTGGAGAGACAGCCAGGCCAGGGATCAAGTCAGAAGAGAAACTTACCGAACGTGGGAGTTGTAGATGTTAAAGGACAGACAGACAACAGCAAGAACAATGCCCAGGCTGGAGAGAACTGAGACGGAGATAAAGAGTTTCTGTGACAGGAAACGGAATGTCTTGATGACCAAGGTCTGGTCGGCTGGGGGAGACCCTCCTGCATGGCACAGGGGAGGAGGGGGGGAAGAAAAAGGAGGAAGGACGAGGCATCAAGGCAAGATAGGAGAAAGTGGCGAGAGACAAGCTGCTGAGGGAGGGAGTTGGTGTGGGCTGAAGACATGAGGCCCTCAACACACTGAGGGGCTGTAGTGGGCAGATTGCTGAAGGACACTGAGGACCTTGAGAATCTCGTAGAAATAAGACAGTGGGGTCTGTGCCAAAGAGGGACTCAGTCTTTGACTGCTTGTTCCTTTGGGGGTTATTTGTTTTGGTTTTGGTTTTTTGTTGTTGTTGTTGTTGTTGTTTTGTTTTCTTTTCTTTTCTTTGGTTGGCTTGCTTTGGCTTGTTTTGTTTTGTTTGGGGCGGCTATTTGTTTGTTTGTTGTTTTGTTTTGTTTTTGGAGACAGGATTTCTCCATGTAGCCCCTCCCTCTCAGAACTAGATTTGCCTGGACAGGTTGGCCTCAAACTCCGAGATCCTCCTGCCTCTGCCTCCTGTGTTCTGGGATTCAAAGTGTGAGCCACCATGGCCAGCTTTTATTGCTTGTTCTTGTTGTTTCTCTGCCTTATGGCAATGGAAAAGGAGGGAAAAGAAGGGAACAGGTGAAATAACCTTATAAGGTCATCAATCACTCCACAAAATGGTGCAAAAGACAATTATAGAAGCAGAAAGCCAAAAGAATATCCAGCGTGGTCTTCTAGTCCCTAGCAAATGACAGAACAGTCCTAGCAGGGACGCGTTCCACAAAACTGTTTTCCAGTTACTATTAAGAGGAAACTCACTTTTGTAAGGGGGTTGGGGTGGGGAAGATGCAAAACACCTACTTAATTTCAATTTGCTCAGCTTAAAAAAAAAAAAATTAAAAAGCCAATTTAGGCCAGGCGGCATTTATAACTATACAGAACACTGGCCTAAATTCAAGCTACAAAAATAAATAAATAATTTTTAAAAAAAAAAAAAAAAAGGAAGTAAAGCGCCTAGATATGTTAGCTCACACAGTCATGGAGATAACACTTGGGAGGCTAGAGCAAGATTGACAACTTTGAGGTCAGTTTGGTCTACAAAGTAAGAATCTATCTCAAAACAGGGGTTGGGGGAGATGGCTCACTAGTTAAGAACACTCTGTTTGGTTGGTTGGTTGGTTTTGGTTTTTTGAGACAGGGTTTTTCTATACAGCCTTGGCTGACCTGGAACTCACTCTGTAGACCAGGCTGGCCTCGAACTCAGAAATCTGCCTGTCTCTGCCTCCCAAGTGCTGTGACTAAAGGTGTGCGCCACCACAGCCCAGCTACACTCTGTTCTTCTAGAGGACCTGCGTTCAGTTCCCAGCACCCACGTGGTTAGTCACAACCATCTGTAATTCTAGTTCCAGGGATTCTGGTGCCCATTTCTGGCTAAGGGGGTAAGAGCACTGGATGCTCTTCCAGAAGCCCCGAGTTCAATTCCCAGCAACCGCATGGTGGCTTACAACCATCTATAGTGGGATCTGATGCCCTCTTCCGGCAGGCATGATATATGCACACAGAGCACTCATAAATAAATAAATAAATAAATAAATAAATAAATAAATAAATGTTTACAAAGTGCATGGTAGGCCAGGTGTGCATACACCTTTAATCCCAGCATTTAGAAGGAAGAGGGAGGGAGGTGAATCTCTGTGAGTTGGAGGCAGGCCTAGTTTACATCACAAATTCTGGGTCAGTTAAAGGTACACAGTGGGATTTGAGCAAAACAAAACAAAACATGAAAAAAAAATCCTGCAATGTAAGTCAGGCATGGTGGTTTACACCTGAGATCCCAACACTTGAGATGCTAAAGCAGGAAGATCACCCTGACTTCAAGATGAGCCTGGCTGACATAATGAGTTCAAGCGCAACTTGAGCTATAGGATGAAGCCTTGATTCAGAAAAAAGTGTGTGGGGAGGGAAAACCCACCAAAAACCAAGATAAAAGCTGGAGAGACGGCACAGGGCATAAAGGTTCTTGCTACCAAGCCTGATGATCTGAGTTCAACTCCCAGGACCCACAGGGTGGTAGGAGAGGCCTCTTTTGAGTTGTCCCCTGACCTCCACATGTACACAAACAAATGTACAAAACGTGAGGGGAAAACAAAACAAAACAAAAAAAGCCCCAAAGAGCCAATAAAAACAGCATGAAATTCTATCTTCTGCCCTGCAATTAGGCAGCTACTGTTCTGATAGGGACCTGAAGACCCTGGTTCTAACATATCAAGGTTGGATGACAGCTTCCATTTCTCTCAGCTTCTGTTGCCTTTAAGTCCCACCCACTGAAGCAGAGCACTATTAAAAAAGAAGGTAACCCCTGGCCTGCTCCAGCTTCACCCACTCACCTCTCCTCCCTTCTTGGGGGCTATGCTCACTCCCAATCCCTGCCCTAACCCCACCTTCCATTTCCACCTAAAAGCACCTTTCCTCATTCAGATGTCTGACAATGACTATTCGAAAGCACCGAAGAAGAACTCACCGATCCACTTGTCTGTTTTGGACCAGGAAAGATCATCCTTGGTGCTGTCGTAGTAGCCGATCTTCTTGTAGCTGCCGCCTGAGCAGAGGACAGGAGTTGCCGTGGGTAAGGAGAAGACATTCTCAAGCTTCCATTACCCTCAAGGTTGCTCTCCGTGGTTGCATATAATAGTATATAATAAGCAACTCAAGGATGCTGTAAGGACCCAAGTCACCTGGGTAGGCAACCTAAATCCACAGCAACACAAGGTGACTCCCAAGGCAGTAAGTATACATGAATAAGCAGTGTATGTGTATGGATAAATAAATATGTATGTGTGTATATATGAATAAGTAATATAACCCTTAAGCATGTGAGGCTCCACAGTGGAAGGCACCGTGGCGCGTCTACCACATCTTCTACTGCCTCACACCTCTCCCAGCAACACGTCTCTCACTTCCAAAGCTTTAAACAATTTCTGCCTGTTCTCCCTCTTATGATGGACAGATTGCAGGATCCGCCCCCCCACCCCCACCCCCTGTGGCTTTAATTTTAGAACCCTCTCTCCCTTTGGCTTGGGTTCTAATGCCTTGGAGAAGATACATCTGCCTCTTAAAGTACAAGGCAGTAAAAGGCAGTCACTCCTAAGGTGTCTCTTTGCAGAATGGCCACAGTTAATACAACTTTCCTTCCAAACGCCATCTCACACCCACTTCGCCCTGGCTGAAGTCCAGCCTCACTTGTCCCATATACAAAGAGAGCTGAGAGGATTTGGTGGCAGACGTTGGTGGGGGGAGGGAGGGAGGGAGAAAGAAACTTTTCCCAGAGGCTAAGAAATGGGTCTCTTGGCCACACCCACAAGAGGCTAAGTCAGATGGAACGGAAGGATTAACTCACAGTAGGTCTGCAGACTCCTCAGAACTAAGTTACAGGGAACGATATCTAGAAAGGCCAGTAGGACTGGAATGCTGTTCTCACATAGCAAGGAACTGAGTGAATTCCTTTTAAAAGAAGCCAGCTTTCCTTGATCTTTTTGGACACACTTTTTGGACAGCTCTTCACCTTTCAACCCAGCCTCAGGCAGGCAACTTCTGGGACTAAAACTAAAGCCACTGGGAAGAAAGAACAGCTGCTTTTTTTTTTTTTTTAACCTGTATGCCCCTTTGAAAGAACAGAATCACTGCAAAGATCCTACCCATGTTCTTTTTATCAGTATTTAAAAGCCTGACGAACACAATGCAATGTAGGCAAAATGTACCTGGCAATCTGTGGAGGCTGATCAATGTTCTTCCAAGAGAGCCCTCAGCCCAGCCCCTGCCCAGCCCTGCCTGCCCCTCCCTCAGCCCCCTCACACCCGGGCTCACCCTGTAGCTGCTCGATAAGCGTCCATGCCATCCGGGAGCCGCTGGCATCAAAGACCACGTGGCCCTGAGGAGAAACATGTGGAGGAAGGCAGAGGGGATAAAAGCAGGAGGAAAAGAGAACATCAGGGACTCCGAAACCTTCTGTTTTTGATGTAATTGAGCTTCTGAATGAAGGCTATTTATGGCATCCGTCCGCTGCATGTAGGACACACCCCAGATGCACATACCCTAGATTCTGGAAACAGTATTCTTTGGAGAAGAAGCTTCCTTCATCTTAAGATCTGAATCAGAGAGTCCCCCCGAGAGAGGATCAGGAGCAATCACCAAACCCTACTGGGCACTAATTTCCTTACTTTAAAAGGAATGAGGAGATGAATTCTCAAGTCGTTCTCTTTTTTTAAACTGTAAACACCTTGACCAGCTTGAAAAGCACTAGAATAGAGCAATTCTTTTCACTGCCATATTTTGTATGGCTTTCTGGTTTGGGGGGGTCCCACCTCCATAGTCTAAGACGGCTTTACTGATTCTGACAGAAAGATAACTGAGAAAATGTATCTAGGGACCTTCCAGGCATCTCCCTTTTCATGGGGTGCACAACAGAAGCTGCTGTAACTCACAGAAACACCCTCAAAGGAGGAGGAGTTCATGGCCCGGTAGATTTGGTCTGTAATGGTCTGGTTGTTGTAGTTAAAGTCCTCCAGGCGCACTCCTGAACGGCCACCTCCTCCAGAGGTCTTGTTCAAGGCCAAAGCCAAGGCCCAGATAGCATCATAGG
This sequence comes from Mus musculus, assembly GCF_000001635.26. NCBI lineage: Eukaryota > Metazoa > Chordata > Mammalia > Rodentia > Muridae > Mus > Mus musculus. Next base: position 3,423,887 of record NT_187004.1, on the reverse strand, counting down.
CCAGTGGTGCCTCCTGGAAGCCTCCAGTCTCCTCAGGGTGTCTTTTCAGCCGCTTGGTTAGTTTCTCCACAAATTCCTGTGATGTCTGGAGGGAAGAACAAGAGGAGAGAGCATTGAAATGTGCGTGGGCGCAGGGGGAGAGGCCTCAGTTCTGGCTCAGACACTGTGACTCGAGAGGATGGTTTGTGTTCGTGTTGTGGGGTAGACCATATGTACAGACAAAATCGTTAGCTATACCCATGTGTCTATCTTGGGTTGGAAGCTACAGACTAAAAGCGGGGATTAGCTGAGTCCAATGGTCTTAAGAGTGTACAGCTGCTAGCTCAGAACTACAAACAACAGAGAAATCTGATGAATAAACACTCTGGGAAATGAATGGCAAACGAGCGAAGCAAAGACCCAGCCAAGGAAGAGATGGATATTGCAGGCAGCTGGCATTCTCCCAACCCTCAGGCTCTTACAGCAGAGGTGACCCAGGAGCTAACAACTCCTCCAATTTTGAAAGATCCAGAAAAGGCGACACCACAGCCTTTTGCACTCTGCCTGCGAACCAGGAGGATTGTTCTTTAGGGAGCTAACTTCTCGCTAGTCTGATATGACTTCTGTTGGCTGCCTCCTTGGACTGGCGACAGCCACAGGAAGCAGTCTTCACATGGTACAGGTCCAGATTCAGTCCTATTCACACCCCTTTTTGCACTCAACCTTTTTTCTAAGGAATCTAAAAAGAACGACAATCCCTTTAACTTTCATGGATGAAGAGAACTGGCCATATAGCTTACAATAGCTCTGCTTGGCTTTCTTACTTATGGGTGAATGAATTCCTGAACCTCTCAGAATTGCCTTCCACATAACAGAGAACATCATACCTTCCCTTCCTGACCAGATAGGAAAACATTTAAATTTGTCTTGGCAGAGCACTTGTATGACACAGAGTCACTGCACAGATAATTGGTCGGGTTTAGAACATTCACAGGCACACTCTAACAAAGCAGAGATGATACACGAATGAAGAATCTTTGTTCCTGGCCAGTGAGATGATTCAGCATGTAAAAGCACCTACTTACTGCCAAGCCTGAGTTGGATTTCTGGTACACACATAGTGGAGGGAGAGAACCAACACCCAAAGGTTAACTTCTGACCTTCACATATGCACCTTGGTGTGAACACATACATAAAATAAATGGATAAAATGAAATTTTAAAAAATCTTTAAACCTTGTTCCCATGCCCTAAAGACATTTATTTTTCTGTCTAATTTTCTAGAAATAGCTTGGGCCTTGAAACACAAAGGTCTGGGCTCAACTACACTAGAACAGAAAGAAGCTCCATTCCTCTCTTGAGGACTGGTACCTATCGTTGAGCACAGCTCAAAGTGGACATACTATAAATGCCCCTGGAAATCTGTAATTCACATGGCACTGCAAAGGTAGACACACGCCACGTGTACCCCTGGAATGCAAAACTCTAACAGCTGGTCCTAATATAAGCCACAAGCTTTGAGTGACAACAGCTGGTTGATAAAGATCATCAACATTCACAAGTATACTCCTGTGGCGGTGTAACCTGATAATGGAGAAGGTGTGCATGGGGAAGTATGGGAACTCCGGGCCTTCTTTTCAATTTTTCTGTGAACCTAAAACAATAACATCTCCAAGTAAAAAGAAAGTCTGGTTGGATAAGTAGATGAATGGGTTCTAACTCTAATTAAACCACTTACCTACTAAGAAATCTCAAGCAAGTTATTAAATCTCACTAAACTGAGTATTCAGCTTGAAAATGGGAATAATACTGTGTTAAAGTGCTCCAGCAAGGATTAAGTAAGAACACATAAAACACTGCGTATGAAGTATATTACATTCTCTCTCTACGAGTCTCCCTGGTTGCACCCTTGTCTTTGTTCCCAATGCTCAGGCCTGTAATTCTGACCCCAAACCTTACATCTTGTAGGTCCCATTTACTCAAACACATTGTGGCTATATATGACCACTGATCTCAAATTCAATGGAAGAACAGTAGCAGCATAACCAAGCTACTTATGAAGCTAAAGGGGGTATGGGGGTGTGAGTCTGAGTCTGTAGGTTCAAGATCAACCTAGTCAAGACAGTAAGACCAAACTCAGAGAGAAGGGTTGGGGTGGGGGTAGTCCATAATGGTGCACACCTATAATCTCAAACCCAGGAGGTAGACAAAAACAATAAATAGAATTTCAAATTTGAGACAATTATGGTGTACATAGCTAAGCTCAAGGCTAACCAAAGCTACATAGTAAGACTCTCATCTCAAAACAAAACAAAACAAAACAAAACAGAAAGGCAGGTAGGTTGGAGATAGTTCAATGGTCCAGAGTGCAGAAGCTACTGTAAAGAGCCCTTGAAACTCCAGTTCCATGGGATCCGATATCTCTCACCTCCACTGGCACCTCCATATACATAGTTGCACATGCTTAAAAATACGTGAAATGAAAACCAAGACAAAAAAGAAAAAAAACCACAAAAGACACAAAACTTAGCTCACTTTTTTTTCTCATACTCCCAGTGTCCAGTGAATAAGACTCCAAGTAAATACATATCAAATCAGGAAATCCTCTTAAGCTGTTTGTTCTAATGTTTCATTAATACCATCCCTCTATACAGGAGGAGAGAAAAGAGGTTGATGGTGGTGGTGGTGGTGGTGGTGGTGGTGGTGGTGGTGGTGGTGGTGATACTGGGGTGGTGGTGGTAGGGGTCATGGTGACAGCTACATTTAAATTGTCCTTACTTTGTGCGAGGCACACAGATCAGTGTGTTTAATCCTCAGACATTTCAGCGAATGTGCTTTGTTATGATCTCTATGTTAGAGATGAGGAAACAAGGACACAGGGTCCTGTAACTACCAGCAGCCAGTGGTGATGCTGGGATTCCAGCCCAGGGTGTCTGGCATCCATCATTGTGCTTACTGTGCACTGCCCTGAGCTGCTTCTGTCCTGGAAGCTCTCAGACAGCAGCGAGCTAACACTTTCTGAGCAGTCAGGCCTTCAGCGTTCAGGTCTAGCCAATCCTCAGTTCAAAGTAAAGATTCCATCAGAAAATCACCATATTGGGAAGGGATTAATCTGCTCAGCATGATATTATCCTCAGATTCTCAGCTCACTCAGGACAGTACAGCTAGCCAAGAGGAGTAACACTGAAAATCATGAAAAACCACTCTTCCCCTTTGAGTCAGCAAAGATTATGGTTATTCTTTTCTCCCTTTCTTTCTTTTTCCTTCTCTTTCTTTCTTTCTTTCTCTCTTTCTTTCTTTCTAGAGGAGGTAGGGTCGGGTTTATATCATCTCGGATCCTCCATTTCCCCAGATATGATACCTAAGATTCTTTCTATAAACCAGGGTTTCTCAATTCCTATGCTGTTGAACTACTTAATCAGGGAAGTCTTATTGCTGGGGGTTGAACTGTGTGCATGGTAAGATATTTAGAGGACCCCTCCCTCATCCTCACCCTCCAGACATTGCAACCTCTGTTGAAAACCACGTCCCTATAGTTCTCATGGGCGACCAGATCTGCAGCCTCAGAAACTTCAGGAATTTGTCAGAAATGAAGTCCTCAGGTCCCACACCTCAGATCTAGGGAACTCCAGGGAAAGGGTTCACTAACCTAATTTTCCAGGTGGCCCTGATAGGAGTATGGGAACTGATCCAAGCACACCTGAGGCCATCCTTCTGGGGTTGCGGCAATTCTGCTGTTTCTCTATGGTCCTACCCATTCCATCCTTCAGTCTGACTCTTACTCTGATCCACTTCTTTTGGTGCCATTTGATCCGCCTATAATCTTCCCTAATCACCTGAAAAGACTGCTTCTTTCCACTATTAAAAAAAAAAAAAATCTAGGTTTTTCCACCTAACACTTTTAGCTGGGGTCTCAAGAAGGCCTTCAGCTTTCTTGAGAAAAGAGTGCCTTCTAAAGTAAGAAAGTAGTAAATAAATAAATGTGTTCTCTGAAAATCGAAAGCTAGAAAAGATATCCTACCCCAAGGCCCAAATATCCAGTGACACCCCCTCCAACTCTAAGCTCTCATCAGTCCCTTCTCTCTCCCCAGTGTGAGACAGAGTCCTTGGGTGGCAGGTTCTAGGCTTTGGACACTTATAAGCCTTTCTGATTTTGGTAGCCTACTCCACTACCTTGGTTTCTGGAAAAAATGATTGTTTTCTTGTCCTGTACAGGGGAGTGAGTGGTTATCCAGTGTTTCTCCACTGTCATTTTTAATTGAGGTAAATTAAGCACAGCATCCTGCTAGAACATTGTAGAACACAGTTTATAGCCAGAATTCACATGGCAGCCCTCCTTTTTACCATAACCTACTTCCAGAAGCAGATTCCCGAATCTCATTTCTGCTTTGATAAAACACCACCATTGCCTGAAAACAGAATTTGCACATGAAGGTGTAAAGATTCTAGTCAGGCATTGTGCTTTGCCATGGGGAGGGATAAGGCAGAGCAGACTGGAGTTCAACTCCACAGGGCACGAGGAGATGCATAACCCAGGACATGTCACTAAACCTTCCTGGTTCCAATTTTTTAGCTCATAAGATAGAAATAACAAATCTATTTTAGAGTATTGCTGTTAAGATCCAGAAATTATACACCAAATATCCTGATTTTCCTCATAAAAAAATCAGCCATTATTACAATCATTAGTTCACCCCTCTGAAAGCTGATTTTTTTCACAGCTGGAGTTACATTAGGTACACAGGTTACGCTACTGAACTATAGAGATCCCTGCACTGTGGATGTGGGTGCTGTGCAGCAAGGATCTCCTCCTCACACATCCACACCCATGCTCATCACCCCACACACAGGGCTACCCTGGACCTCTAAATCAAGACAGTGACAGTGTGCCTTCAAAGTGCCTATCAATAGAAAACAAGCCGGGGCTAAAGGATTTCTGAAGTTTGTGTACATCCAAAGTTCAAGAAGAAGAAGAAGAAAAGAAGAAGAAGAAGAAGAAGAAGAAGAAGAAGAAGAAGAAGAAGAAGAAGAAGAAGAAGAAGAAGAAGAAGAAGAAGAAGAAGAAGATTACTAAAAATTAATTTCACATGGATACAAACTGAATATTAAGCCAGCATGCTAGCACATGCCTTTAGTGCCAGCACTAGGGAGGTAGAGGCAGGAGGATTTCTGTCAGTTTGATGAAAGCCTAGTGTACATGACCAGTTCTAGGCATCCAGAGCTACATAGACTCTGTCTCCAAAAAAAAAAAAAAAAGAAAGAAAGAAAGAAAAGAAAAGAAAACAAGAAAGGGAATATTAAGCAACCCTCTGAGGTACTAATGTAAGTCAGACACACAAAAATAACAACAACAACAATAATAAATAATAGCAATAAATAAGAACACATCAGTGCTCAAGGGAAGCTCTCTGGGAAAAGTGTGCTTCATGTACAAGACTATATTACCATTAACGCCTCTCTCCCTCACTTGACTTCTCACCAACTGCTCCTTGTTTCCATGGTAACAGCCCTTCCGCTCATCAGAAGCCTACTGTATGCTCCACAATTTTTCTCTCTCGCCCAAGGAAATCAAGCACAGGTAGAACATGACGCAAACAAGCTCAAGATGGGTACAGGCCCCTTCCCATCCCCAACTCCCCTGCTATTCTCAACCCCTGCCTCTTCCCTCTCCTTCGATGTTCCCTCACCATGTTGGAAATGCTTCGGGTGTTGGCAGGGTTCAGCATGACAATCTCCGTGGTGATATGGCCCTCCACCGCCTCAGTCATCTCTTCTACTGTACAATTGATTGACGGGTCATAGGTTTTGAACCAGTTGTCAGCATACCACCCGATGAGAAACCAGACATACTTCTTCCCAAAGAGCCGTTCCTTATAGACCTGCATTCAAAGTAGGGAGGGAAGCATTGGAGGTTTGTTTTTGTTCTGGGGCAAGTAGTGTTAGCTCATTACATACTGTTTAGTCCCTTAAGAATCAAAGATCAGGATTTAAAAAAAAATCTTCACTGAAATCCACTATATAATCTTCAAATCATAGGAGAGTCTCAACAAAATGCCTCCTTTGGCCACTCAGAAAAGACAGAGTTAAAACACAAAGCAATAAAATGAGAATGTGTGTGTGCGTGCGTGTGTGTCTGAACATAGACAAATAACGAAGTCAGGCCTACAGACAGGCCTGGTATTCATTATCACCTCTGGTCATTTGCTATCAATTTGAGCAGAGATGCAGTGAGGAGGACCCAGGAGAAAAACCACCAGTAGAAAGCCCATCCAGCCCTGCCTCCCTGGTCCAGATTCCATCTCCACCTCACAAAAAACTTTCCGGGCTTCGGTCTCATAGAAAAGTCCCACGATGATTCGAGCATCTTGACGCTATAAAACAGAAACAGAGACGGAGCTCCTGAGGGATGCTAAGAGCGCCTGAGGGGTTAAGCCAGTGCTTTCTAATCGTTGATTTCCTAGCTCCAAGTGCTTAGTGCAAAGAAATGTTCAGTGAATGGGCAGTGGATAAATGTCAACTGGAAGACGGAACTAAACCTTCCCAGGAGACTGAGCCGTCTCACAGAATGAACAACTGCCTCTTCCAGGTTTTCCTCTCCAGCCGACCACCACCCACGCTGATCTCACCGTGGGCTGAGTCCACCATGCCTGCTCTCCCACCTTGCTGACCACCACCCACACCAACCCCAAGGCATGAGCCTACCATCCCTGCTCTCCCACCTTCAGGTTTTTAACAGGCACAGCTGGATCTGAGAAGAAACTCTGTCGAAAAGTGATCTCAATCCCAGCCTCTTTCACTCGCTCCTCCAGGTCATCCAGTGTCTTGGGTGGGGATAAGAAACATCAAGAGTATAGATAGAGCAGAGCTTGCGGCCAAGAACTGACCGAATACTCGCAGTGCAGGAATAGGATCTGAACCTTATTCCAAGAGCCCCTAAACCCCATGAGGAGAGGATGAAAGAAAGTGCCTCCAGTCTTAGGAGGCAGCTTCCAAGATGCATGACAAGCCCCTCCTCAAGATCTGTATCCAGGGATCCTGCCCCATCTTCCCCTCTCTGGACTTTGAGAAGAAAACAACGGGGAAAAAAAAAAAGCAGGGCAGGGTCTGGAATACACAGAATGGTGCCAACTCAAGAGGCAAGTGGGCAGACCATCAAAAGGATCACAGGAGAATGGACTGAGTCACTGAGGGAAAGTGAGAAGGGAAAATTAAAGGGCCACTGAAAATAATGAAGACTCAAAGAAGAGAAACAAAGAGAAGAATCAGGCTACTTTCTCCAGTGTGGAGCCTGGCCATTTCCTCTCTGCCTCTGCAAACCTCCCTGTCCTTCAAACTGTCTGTAAGCATCTCTCCGGGTCAACTACCAAACCCACACACTTGTCATTTGTCTCTTATCCATCTGCCTGCCCCTTTACCCTCTTCTTTTCCACTCCATTCAGCAGCTCCATATTTAGCTGCCAATCACCCTCTACCCCTGAAGGCACTGGAATCCACTACTTCCCTAAGACCCTACTTCTTAGCCCCTCTTGTTTCAACTTGGAATTAAACCTACTTTCATAGAACAGAGTCCTATCTGTCTGGGGAACAAATCGAAATGGCAGAGAGGATTACAAAAATCCAATTCGTGTGTTCCCCAGGCTACAGAAAGAACAAGCACTTCGCCCACTTGGAATGTGTTCTCTTCTGATAAACCATCACGTCCTCCCCGCAAGAGCAGATGCCCCTGGGACCTCACGCCCCACCCCTTGTCTGGACTCACTGAGGTGAAGACCTCGGTAGTCTGCTGGATGGTGGCAATCTTCTTCCAGCCCCACTTTTCGAAGAGTTTCACCCGGGTGGGATTGTGGAGTGTGGCGGATGGATGTGTCCGAAAGAACGTTGGAAACCGCTGTCGGTTTGACAAGGCTGGTGAGCTGGAGCCATATGAGAGCTGAGGCAGAAGAAGGGGAAGTGTCCGTGCAAACTGAGCATGCTAGCAGTGTCCTTACTGCTTTCTTGGCCCTGACTTTTCTCCCAGATCTCTAAACTTCCCCATCTTTGTCCTGGGAAAAGTGATTTACACACACACACACACACACATCTGTGGATCCTCACAGCCCTTCAAGAAATTCTACCAGAGGGTCGGGCAGTGGTGGTGCACGCCTTTAATCCCAGCACTTGGGAGGCAGAGGCAGGCGGATTTCTAAGTTCGAGGCCAGCCTGGTCTACAGAGTGAGTCCCAGGACAGCCAGGGCTACACAGAGAAACCTTGTCTCGAAAAAAAAGAAGAAGAAAGAAAGAAAAAAGAAAAAAAAAGTAGGCTGAGTCCTGGCAGTGGTCCCTCTCCCGAGTCCTCTAGAACATAGCCATGAGCTTTCTACTCAACCCAGCCCAAAAGGAAGTGACCCCCTGCCTTGCATACCACAATAAGGTTCCACATCCGGGCAGCCTCGGCTACCAGTGTGGACACAGAGCTGCAGCCGGGCATGAGGATGATCTTGATGGGGTCGTTGTAGAGTAGTTCATACAAGTACTTGGTGGCTTGCCCTGGGTCGCACTGAGGGAGGAAGGAGGAAATGAAGGTTGGCTCCCAAGCCCCTTACCCACACACACACACACACATACACATCTCACATTGCCTAGTGTCTTGGGCAACCTAGTGCCTTTCCTTAACTATTCACTGCCAGCACCGCATTCTTCTTCCTGTCAAATTTCTAGACTTTGCTTTTGCCTTAAGCGTCCTTCTCTTGTCTTGCATCTGGCACGTTGGCCCTACTCAAAACTGCATGCCCTTCCTTCCATATTAACACATACTCTGCTGTCTCCCACTTCTGCTTATTCTCAAACAACCCTAAGCCCACTCTCTTTGGTCATCTCTGTACCCCACCTCATCCCATGTTTATAGGGTCTGAACATCTGCTCAGGAAATACAAATACGTTCTCTGCAGATCCCTAGGCAGCTCCCTCAATGAAATTTCCACCTTCAATTTCAGAGAACAAGAACAAGATCAGTAGGGTGTCTGCTCTGCACCCTGTCCTTTCCTGCTGGGCCCTGACATTTGACGAGTCCATTAGAAAAAAAAAGGGGGGAGGGGGGAGTGCAGAAGAATCTAAAATAAAAGAGATCCAGATAAATAGACATAGAGTGGAATTCTCCACAAGCCAGATGATAGGAGAGATGCCTGAAAGAGATGAAACAGGAAAGCTTAGAGAGGGAAAGAATGGTAGGAGGGAAAATTGGGGGAGGAAGGGCCAGCCGTGGGTCCCCTACTGTCTGTTCCCCTCCTGCTGAAGCATGACATTTCAGAAGCTGCTGGAGCCCCCAAAAGAAGCAGAGAAGAAATGACAGCCAGTGGGGAGTCAGAGCAGAAGGAACAGAGACTAGAGGCACAGGGGACTGGAGAGGGTGAACTTGGTGGAGGGGGTTAGAAAGAAAATAAAGAAGGTATCTGGAGTCTGCTTGCTCCCCACTGAGGCCTGACATTTGAGACACTGTGGGGAATTGGAGACAAGAAGCCCAGGGAGCCAGGGGGAGCTGGCAAATCTGAGCACCCAAAAAAAAAAAACCCAAAACAAACAAACAAAAAAAATCATACTCTGAACACGGCTGCCTGCTCTGCTCTCCACCCTGCCAAGGGCAGGGCTCACCTGTAGGTTTGGAACCTGCTTCCTACTCAGCTTCTTTACAATTATTATTGTTATTATTTTTTACCATTAGTGGGTCCTCCCTGACTTAGAACAGATGCTGACCCCAGCTTCTCCTGAATCCTGAAAGTGTCCCTCCACTGTTTGTCTGAAGAAAGGATTTCACAGGAACAATCAGGATACTCGGAAACCTACAGTTACATAAAACAGGGCCTGTGTGGCCTAATGTGTGCACCATCTTCTGCTTCATCTCTTCTCTACCTGCTCTTACAAAAACCCCACACGCAACCATTTACCCCAACCCGTGACATTCCTAACTGACCACTGGCCAAGGATGGAGACCTACACTGCACCATAGCCTCTCCTTCATGTCTACCTTCTTCTAGTGGCCCCCACCCCTTTTGCTCCCCAACACCCCTAGGGAATCACTTGTCATGGGGGAAGAATTTGAACTCAAGTCAGGCCTCCCTTATCTTCCTGTAGTGCCCCATCTCTGATCTCTTCCCATCTCCCCCTCACAGACAATGACCTATGTTGCTCTCTAACCAGATCAAGACCCTCTCTCTTCTTCCTTCCTCCCTACCCTCCCTCACGTGTAATTTTTTTTTTTTCTTGTGCTCTGCCTCTCTTCCCACAGGCATCCTGGAGTAAGCTGCATACAGCCATCTCCCTAGGCAGGATCTCTATGGATGAAAACGAAGAAACTACTTGGGAATCCTTCCTAAGGAGTTCAAACTAGTATTTTAAACAAATGGTGTGTTTGTTCACTGATGTTTGGGACCCACAGAGAAGGCAAAAATTCAAGGGAACTTATGTTGTTGGGGGTTTTTCCCCCCTCCAAGCCCCTTCCCCTAGTGTTCTGCCAGCAGGCTCATTTCTGTCCCCTTTGGAGACACATGTCTATTTTTAGGTGCATACCAATGCTCCACACACCCCAAGAATAAAATGGCCAAATCTTCCACCTGTACAATTTTTCTAATCTCAAATCGCTGGAGCCACATGTCAGAAAGGACCCAAACTTTTGTCCTGTCAGTTCCCTCTTGGAGAGAGACTTGGTAAAGAAATCTCACCATAGACCATCCTCTAACCCCAAAATTTCTTCACCACGACCAACCTTTTCCTCTTCCCCAAAACTACATCCTGTTTTCTCTCTTTTCAGATCCACTAGGCCATAATAAAACCAAACGCTAAAATCAGGACCCCCCCCCCACCAGGTTCCACAGGAGGCCCAGGGTTCTGACTGTTCCCACCCTCCTCCCCACCCCCTCCCCGATCCATTCTTTTTGATCTCCCTGTACACTGACTCTTCATCCCCAATGCTGTTGTAGGGGTTCCTTATGGACCCCCAATACACTCACTCTCCCAGTGCCTCAGCCCACCTCTTAACCATTATTAGTCTTTCCCAGAGCTGTAGGCCATATTCTCACAGGAATCCCCTAAGAGATAGAGATGAAGAGTCAGGCAGCTTTACCTTGCTGTTTGTTTTGACAGATAAAGTAGAGCCCTCTTGCCTCTCTAAATCCTTCCCCCCTTCTCTCCATATTCCTTTCAGCCCCAACCTACGCCAAGATTTACCTTGTTACCATGGTAAATGTAAACCCCTGAGCCAGCTGCCCACCTCTGACGTCCCTTCCAGCCCCCAACCCTGGCCAGGGATAGCTTACTTTAGAGGATCAGCACCTAAGACCCCCACCACTTCTGTGAATCTCCTACTGCCTTCAAGAGAGTCGGCCTTCAGAGCCACTGAGATATCCCAAAGCTCCCGCACCTCCTGTGCGTCTCCAACCAGTCACTCTCGGGAGGGGTCTGCTTCACAGTCCCAAAGAGGATCCATAGCCCTCGCCTCCCACCACCCCGGCCACGCTGTCCCTCACCCCGACTACCTTGCTGTCGTGGTGGATAAGCTTGAGCTCGTAGTCCGGCAGGATGTCTCTGCGGCTGTTAACGTCCTCCAGCGCCATCTCCACCGCAGGCTGGCAGGCCTGGCCCCCCGGCCAGCCCCCGCTCATGGGAAACAGCGCCCCGATGTATACTGCACGCCGTTCTGAGGAGGGGTGCGGGGGGACCCTCGGGTGAGGCCGCGGGAGATGAGGGGAGTGAGAGGCCCACACCGGAGCCACCCCAGCCGCCATCACCAGCAGAAGAGGCAGCGGCCACCCCACCGGGGTACAGGGTCCCCCCGGGCCCATGGCGAGGAGGGGCGGGGGCGGCCTCCTTGGGGTGGGGGCAGCTCAGGGGGGACACTTCTTCTGGGGAAGGCTTCTGGGAGGGCGTCGGGGAGGCGCCTCCATCCCCGGTCTCATTGGGGAGGAGGGGCCAGAGCCCGGGGAAGGCAGAGACGTGGGCTTCCTAGGGCCAAGAGACGCTCGCTCCCGCCACCGCGGACTCTCCTCGCCGACTGACCGACCGACAGAAGGGAGGAGGGAGAAAAGGAGCTAGGAGGGGGGCTTGACGTCACGGGCTGGAGGCGGGGATAGGAGCCAGTGCCGAGGCCCGAAGGGGAGGGGAGAAGAGGGAGAGCGCAAGGAAGGGAAGGGTCTCTGCCTAAGGAGACTAGAGGAGAGGATAAGGATTTGGAAGGAGAGAGGATAAGCACAGAGCAAAGAGGGGAAGCGAGGGTGGGTAGGTTAGGAGAGGAAGGTGACAGTTCTGAAAGGGGGATATGGGAAGATGGAGCGAGGAACTAAGGGTAGGAAGAGCGAGAGCGATGGGAAAGGCTTTGCAGAAGGGGAGAACTGGTATGGAGAAGTGCAGCTTAGGAGAAGGATAGTGTAGTTGAGGGAAGGCTGGAAGAAAGGTGATGGGAGAAAGGGTCTACAGAGGATGCGAGGCTCGCATGGGTGGGACCAGTGAACAGGGTCGACGGAACCTCGCAGGTAAAACCTGGGTAGGGGGTGGCAAGAGTAGGTCCCCGAGGTCTGAAGGAACCCCACGAAGGAGAGATCTGGGATCCTCCGGCGCGCGGCTGCCCCCTACCGGGCTTCGCGCTAGAAAGCTGAGTCCGAGAGGAGCGCGACCCGGAGGAGCGTGGCCAAGCAGGGAAGTGGGAGGGAGCGCGACCCGCGGAAAACCGCGATTTGGCGGCAAGAAACAGGTAGGAGAGGAGGGCCCGGCCTCAAACTAGAATGGGTGGTGGGACATGAGTAACAGGACACCCACAACCTAAGCAAAGATATCCTGCTGGTGGAGGGTGAAGAGTGAGGGGATGGGGGCGGCAGTGCACGCGGAAGGGTTTCTGATCTCACCTGAGTGTGGCGTTCGATTCACTGGCAGCAGGAAAGACGGGGATCAGAGAAGAGTTACCAGGGGCGCCCAGCTTCCCAGGCCTGATCCCCAGCCCCCTCCCACACCTGTTCATGCGGAGCGGAGACTGCGATGAGGGAAGGGTGCCTGAGGATAAGAGCAAGGCGGGGCTAGGGGTCAGGACTCGTGTTTTCTTCAATTATTCAAAGGACAACAGAATTTGTTCCAGCAAGTAAAGGGGGTCGGGTGCAGCTGAGTTTTGTAGAGCTTGAATATTATATACGTATATATAAACCTATGATCTCTTTAAGAAGACAAATTACAAAACAATTGGTTTTAAATAAGTGCTGTTTAAATACCTTAGTTTAGTAAGTTCTCCAAAGGTTGGTTAGCATATGCACACAGTCTTAAGAGCTCAAAATAAGGACTTAGTCAAAATGAAGAACCCTGAAGCTTAATTCATTCCAGGAGAGAAGAGTATATATATACAAGAGTTTGGGTGCCCAGAAAAGGGAGACGTTTGCAGAAAAGACAGCAAAGAGGCAAGCAAGGGGGTAGCAAACACAAAAGCAATCAATTATTCCCTCAAGGAATGATCAAGGTTGTTAAAGTATACACAAGACTCAGTCTTCTTCCATCTGCCCTTGAATTATCACTGTTCTGGTCATTCTGCCCCAATTTTTTTGCTTTTTCCATGTTTCCAATCCCATATCTCACCGACTTTTTCTAAATGTAATGTATGATTTAATTCTGAATATTTACAGCAATTCCATTATAGAGTGAATAGCAAAGGACCAGTCCTAGAAGAGTGATACAGAGGATGTTCTAAGTCTACGGGGGGTGGGGGGGGAGGGTAGTTTTTTCCAGGGAGGTGGGGAGAGCAGTTTTTTAACTTTAAGAAGCTGAGGGGGGCGGAGTTGAGATTAATGAAGGAAAAATAAAAAAGGTCCAAGATTTGAAATCAGGAAGAACACACTAAAGGAAAGGAGGGTGGGGGGAAGCCCAACAGAAAGGACCGTGGAACCAAGTCTGAGGCAGGTGGGTGGTGTAAAGATAGGTTTCACCTGCATCCTCCCAAACTCCTCCCCGACATTCTTCATAGCAACCATCCATTCCCTCTACCCACTCCCACCCCACTCCCATTCTAGGGCAGGCACCCTCATCAGCTGCAGGCAGGCAGCTGTTCCCCTCACCCTGGCAGTGGGGCTTGGGGGTGCTCCACTGGCCCTGACTACAGATGCTCCGGGAGCTGCCCACCAGATGGAAGTCGGGGTCACATCGGAAATCCACCCGGGCTCCATCCAGAGCTGGGAGGTCCCCACCCGTCAGGAAAACCTTCCCATTTTCCAGGGTCAAATAAGACTTGGAGCAGATTCGGACTGTGGAGAGACAGGAAAATAAGAAAAAAGGCAAGTTGTAGAGGATCCTTCCCCTAGGGAGTACAGAGAATTAGGTTTGGGTCTGGGTTCACAAGCATCCTGCTCCACAGGAAATCAGGTGTGCAATGTCTGTGCCTCCCTACCTCCCCGTTCTCCCCAGCCCTACCCCCCCCCCCCAGTATTCACATTCCTATCAGAAAAAAAAAAATAGCATTTCTATTGTAGGAACTCAAGATGGAGCTATAAGCACACAAAACAGATACTGCTCAACAGCACAGTAAAGTGGGTACTCTTCTGCCTTTGAAATGTGTGGATGGACGTAAACCTGGATGCAAGACCAGATTTGCTTTTCTTATTATGGCTGGTCTATACTACTACTAAACTGGCTTATATGGTCATTGAGTGGGAGACAAAGGTGTCAGAAAATGTAATGAAATCGTCTTATAACTTAAAAAATAATCTCTCATTAATGAACCTCAAAGGATAACTCAGATGAAAAATCAAAGTTATTTCACCCAATGATCAGTATCCTCATGAAGACGATGAAGTGAATGTGCTGGCTGCTTAGCTTGCTTCCTCCCACTAGCTGCTCACAGCAACACCCCTCCTCCTACATAGTACTCATTCATTAAACGTATTTGTGAATTTGGTTCCACTGGATTTAAATTGCTGACTTGCAAAACAACTAAGGATGGTCTGCAACTGAGAATGGAAGGGCCTGAAGGAAGGGGGCAGGGATGGTGGGTGGCTTCCCAGGCTACTCACCACAGCGACTGGGTGTGTCCATATCCGTCCAGGAGCCGTTGGCCAGGCACTTGCGCACCTTGGGCCCCACCACCTCGCGTTCGCCCCGGCACACATATTCAATCTCATAGTCCACAGGCAGGAAATTGATGGCCTTCACCTGGTCGCGAGTCAAGCCACGGTACCTGATGCCACCTTCCCAGGGCGGATGTATAATCTGGCAACCTGAGAGGGAATGGGGAGGCACAGGGGAACCGTGGGAGCGGGAAGGCAGCGCGCAGTGGAAGGGGGAAGAGCAGGGCGTGGTCAATGGTGGGGTTGGGGCAGGGGGACAGAAAAGGAGGGGCACACGGGACACACGACTGGAAGCTGGGAGTGGGAACAGTTAAGAACCCCAAGCTGCAGAACCCAGCGTCGTGGGTTAGGGCTAAAGCTGGTGCGAGAGTCCACCGGTTAAGAAGTATAATGGAGACAAATATCTAAGAAGAAATCCTAAGGGCTATAATGTTCGGTGGTTTAAATGAGGGACAGGGCCGAAGGAGAATACCGGTGAGGACCACACAAACCCACTGAACAAGGACCACACAAACCCATCAAAGCAACAAGGTGGACTACGGAAGGGGGGCGCTGTAGTAACGTGGGGCCCGGAAAGGGAGGTGGGGCTGAGATAATTCGGGGTCACAGAAAAACGGTGTAGTGTAGCAACGTGAGGTAGAGGAAATGGGTGCTGGTGGTGATGCGGAGTGACAGAAAGGAGGTCAGGAGTTGTGAAGTGGCTGCGGACCAGGATGCCAGGGATGGGGGCGGGGGGAGGTCCTGCCGCAAGAGTGATGAGGAAAGGAGACGTGCAAGGAAACGAGCTGTGGGGTGGAAGAGGTCCAGGGCGCCGGAGATGGGTGCACCTTCCGAGGTGACGTTGGGGGTCTGAGCCCCGCCAGCGCCCAGGGGGCGGAGGAAGAGAGGCACCAGCAGCAGCAGCAGCATCTGAGGAAAAGGCAACAGTGAGGGCACGGAGGAGCCCGCCGGCCGCGGCCTGGGCCAGCCGACGGACAGGTCTCGCTCCGCGCACCTCACGGGCTCCAACCGCGCGGTTCGGGACGCGAAGGGCGCCCCGCGGAGGAGGCGGGGGCGGAGCCGCACGGGCTGGGGGGGAGAGGAGGAGAGAGCGCCTGTCCCCACCCTCCTCCGGCCTCCCTCGGCCCCCCACCCTCCCGGGACTCCACCTCCTCTCAGCAGCCCCTGTGGCTAGCGCTAGCCCAGCTTACCCACGCTCAGGGGTCCCGCTACCCCATCACTCGCCTCTCGCACCCGAACCCCACGCACCCCCCGGCCCTACCCTACGTCCACCGGCCTCCTTGCCAAGCCCCGGTCGTGGGGCCCCGGTCTTACCTCGGCGGCCGGTCCCGCTCCGCGGCTCTCCCCGGGCCTCAAGGGCCCAGGCCCGGCCGCGGCTCCCCGTTCTCCCTCCCGGTCCTCCAGCTTCCCCTCCCCCTGTTCTTCTTCCACAGGAATCCAGGCTCCAGCCCGGCCGGGGTCTCTCCCCTTCGCGATCGCTACCCGCAAACCCCACCCCCGTCTCTCCTTCCCCGGGGCGACGGCGGCCGCGAGAGCACGGTGCCGGGAGGGAAGGAGGCGGCGCCGGGGACCGGGGAAGCTCTCGGGCGGAGGGAGGAAGGAGGGTGCAGGGGAAGACGGGGCGGGGGGAAGGGAGGGGGAGATCGGAGAGGGCGCCTCCCACAACCCGAGCCCCAGGAGCCGCCCCGGATCCCGGCCCCTCCCTAGACCGCCCACGGCGCGGGAGGGCGTAGAGGTAGGATGGAGGGGAACATAGGCGACCACGCATGCAGGCGGGGGACTAAGAGCTGCCGAGAGACCCGCAGACTAGACTGATGGAGACAGGAGGGGGGGCTGTAGGGGGTTATAGGACCCAAGCCTAAAGCAGAGGAGCTGGCACAAAGACAAGGAGCCTGGATGAAGGTGAAGAAAGGATGTGTTTGTACAAAAGGAAGACAGATCTGGACCTGGCGTAAGGAGGGAAGACGTCATATGCCTGGGGAACAGACCTTGAAGGGGAAGGGAGAATCAAGGGTCAAAAGGGCAGCCGATGGTGGAGGGAGCACTAGGAGAAAAATAGGATAGAAGAGCTAGAACTGGGAGCCCCGGGTGGCTCGTTAGTCCAGCAGTAGGCTACTTGCCAGCTTATGGCGGGGAGCAAGAGATCAGGGGCATCAGAAGAGATACTGAGGTAGATGGAGAAAGGAGAGGGCATAAAGAAAGAAAACCTCTACGTGAGCATGAGCCTGTATTATCAACACTCGGACCAGACCTGCCATTCTTGACTAAGGGTAAACTGGAGGCCCTGACAGAGAAGTCTGACAGCCAAAGCTCCTGCATTGCGATTGTCTGTCCATAACTTGATGGACAGAAAGATGAAAAAGGGAGTGTGGCGGGGGCTGGGGGAGGCACTCCTTTGCTGGCTAGTTCTTCCAGAGAGGTGGGTGGAAAGCAGGTATTATGAGACCCAGGAGAACCAAGGCTCTCAACCTTCAACCCTATGTTAGAACAAGTATTTGTAATGACTCCTAAACCACGAACTAATAATCATAGATTACATCACTTCCCTATGCACGTGACTAAAAAGAACAAAATATTTCCCCATCTATAAGAAGGAGCATAGCAATTTGCTACAACATAAACAGTATTTTAGAGTGAGTGCCGTTTCCCTCGAAGCAGGCAAATGCTTACACCTCTCCTTAGAGTCACAGAAATGAAACTTCTACCAACACACTGATACAGGTGCATAGCCAGTGACTCAACTACCTCCGGCATGTTGCCATCAATGTAGTGACTTCAGGAAATGTTGAGCAACTCTTGGTAGCAAAGTCAAGCTTCCCTAAACTCACACAGAACTGTAATTGCATTCCTAGAAAGTTCGCTGCATATTCAGACCATTAAAAAAAAAAAAGACTATTAAGTTCTAGGCTCAGATAATTAAACACAAGTTTTTACCTACATGAATGTCCTGGGGGACTTCTGAAAATCTGGATAAAGAGAGAACTCTTATCTGGCAGGAGGACAGCTTTTACACAGGTTCTACCCATATGTACACCCCCTCTCACAGTTCTAAATACAAAAAAAAAAAAAAAAAAAGCCCCACAAGCTTTTAAATGTTGCCTGGAAAGAGTCTGAGAACCACTGGACTAAATAGTGAGCAAAAGAGAGTAGGAAGGAGTTCTAACCACCAGAAGAGACAGCCACCCTCCTCTGAGTGGCCTGCCCTCTCAATAAGACCAACTGAAGTTATGGATACCAGTGAGGGAAGTTTCTCAGATAGTCAAAAAGAAGAGCTACCTGGCCGGGTGTGGTGGTGCATGCCTTTAATCCCAGCACTTGGGAGCAGAGGCAGGCAGATTTCCGAGTTCGAGGCCAGCCTGGTCTACAAAGTGAGTTCCAGGACAGCCAGGTCTACACAGAGAAACCCTGTCTCGAAAAAAAAAAAAAAAAAAAAAAAAAAAGAGCTACCTGACTCTGACTGACTCTCTGCCAGGCCTTGGCTAGTTCTTCTAGCCAGGTGGTATCCTGTGGTCCTGGCAAAGCTGAGTTCACAAACCCCTCCCCAAGTCCAGCAGGACCCTGCCTCAATGCAACATCTGAGCAAGCATGCTCCCTGGGATCACAGACTACTCCCAACATCTTTGTGTAAGCACTCTGATTTGCTTGCCTCTAGAGCATTCTGTAGCTGCCATTTCCTCCTTTCATACCTTTTCACCCTCCAGTATACTTTCCAGAGTTCCTTATCCATGTTCCTCGGGACACTTGTTTAGATTCTTCCTCAAACCACCATGTGTCAGCCCTGTTCTTCCCACAGATATTGTACCTAGCAGGAGATACGATGTCGGGAATGAATGTAGAGCCTTGAGCCCTCTACTTCCTTCTTTTCCTTCTAAAAACAAAAAAAGCAAAAGCTTCTACAGGTGAGCCTTTGCAATGCTACCTCCTTTGTGTAGTTTTTGTTTGTTTGTTCTGTTCTGTTCTGTTTTGTTACCATTTTCCATGGAAAGAGGCGTTTCTACTCAGATTCCCTATGGAATGGCCAACCTTCTTCTTTATCGTGCTTCCCAAATTCTCCTTCTGATGCCTTTCCCCCATTCTTTCTCTTCCACCCTAGAAAACACAAAGCTTAATTATCAGAAGGCACGGAAACACAAGAACCAAAATAGCCCAAGTTGTTGATGATCTATAAAATTCTGGGCTCGGGGGCTGGCAAGATGGCTCAGTGGGTAAGAGCAATGACTGCTCTTCCAAAGGTCCTGAGTTCAAATCACAGCAACCACATCTGACGCCCTCTTCTGGTGTGTCTGAAGACAGCTACAGTGTAGTTATTTATAATAATAAATAAAAGTTTGGGCCAGAGCAGGGCAGGATTGACTGGAGCAAGCAGAGGTCCTAATCCCAACAACCACATGAAGGCTCACAACCATCTGTACAGCTACAGTGTACTCACATACATAAAAATAAATAAATCTTAAAAAAAAAAAAGCAAAAAAATTCTGGGCTCTTCTGGTAGATGATATCTCATTCTCAAACCACCACATGAAGTAAATGGACATTCATGCTCTTGTATTCAATTAAACTGCTTTGGAGAAGGTGAGACAAAGCAAGGATAGCATAACTAGAAGTCAGCCCAGCCAATATTTGAACTCCAGCTTCTTACTTTGCATCCAAAATTAATTTTCTTTCTTAGACAGTCTCACTGTGATCGTTCTCATTTGCTTGGCCCCAAGAGTGGCACTATTTGTAGGTGTGGCCTTGTTGAAGTAGGTGTGTCACTGTGGATATGGGCCTTAATACCCTTGTCCTAGCTGCCTGGAAGTCAGTCTTCCACTAGCAGCCTTCCAATGAAGATGTAGAACTCTCAGCTCTGCCTGCACCATGCCTGCCTAGATGCTGCCATGCTCCCACCTTGATAATAATGGACTGACCTGTAAACTGAACCTGTAAACCAGCCCCAATTAAATGTTGTCCTTTATGAGACTTGTCTTGGTCATGATGTCTGTTCACAGCAGTAAAACCCTAAGACACTCACTGTGTAATCTTGGCTGGTTGGAACTTGTTGCCTAGAACAGGAGAGCATTTCACTTGCAGCAATCCTCCAGCCTCCACCTCTTGAGGGCTAGGGTTATAGTTATGTACCATTATATCTAGTCCATATTCAAATTCTTCATATTGCATTTCAAGGTTTAGTTTTGCCAGGCATCATAGTACATGCCAATAACCCTAGCACTTCGGAGGATGCTGCTGGAGGACAACTAGGTCAAAGCCAATCTGTGTTACATAGAGAGTGTGAGGCCAAACTGAACTACAAAAATAAATAAATAGGTTAGAATTTAGTCTTTGTTTTGGGTTTGTTTATCTGTGTAGTTGTGCTTTTATTGCTTTGAAGTGTTGGTTTTTAGGTACTGCCTGCTAGTTTGTCTAAGTTCAAACTTAGGTCAGGTTCTCTTAAATAGAGTCAGAACTTAAAAGATTTGGCCTCTCAGGCCCATCTCTATCACACTGTGTGCATTAGGTCTCAGCATATGAATTGGAGGAGAAGGGTACACACACATTCAGACCACAGCAAGTATGTATTCGTAACACTTCTGGCCTTGTTCTTTGTTCCAGCCTAGGGCATAGGAAGATTGGTTATACTGCTGTTGAGCCTTTGCAACTATACACAGGTAGGTCTAACCTAGAATTCACAAAATTTCAGTGAAAAAAGACAACGCCACCGTGAAACCCTTTCTCTACCTCACGTCTCCCTGTCTCGGGGACACTCAGAGCCAATAACCAGGTTACCAAGTTGGCAGTGTGAATTGGCTCTATAAATAATGTCTCCGCGAATAAGTGCTTATGTAATAAGTGAATGGGCACAATGTAATTAAGTTTTAGAGTAACCAAGGCAATAATAAATCAGGAAAGCTTATCTTTACAGTATGGATGCGTATAGGCTAACTGACCTTGACCAGGCTCAGTTTTTACCAATACAAATTTAAATTAACAGACTTTTAAATATTTCAAAATAAATAAGAATATTATATATATATATATATATGTATATGTATGCATATACATGTACACACACACACACAAATACACGCATATGTACTTAAGGCCTGAGTAAAGGTACTTGCTGCCAAACCTGACAACCTGAGTTCAATTCCCTGGTCCTACATAGTAGGAGAGAAATGAATCTCAAAAGTTGTTCTCTGAGCTCTATACACCTCTTGCAGCAGGCAGGAAGGCAGGCAGGGTCATACACACACACATGGGGGCGGTGTTAAAATAGAATTAAAATGTAAATAAAAGTAAAGCAAAAACACACCAGGCTAATAATACTCACAGTACTCAGAATAAGAGTAAGAAAGAAAAAATTATGCTATTCTTTCCCTATTTTCTTTTTTTAAAGATTTATTTATTTTATTTATATGAGTACACTGTAGCTGTCAGACATATTAGAAGAGGGCATCTGATCCCATTACAGATGGTTGTGAGCCACCATGTGGTTGCTAGGAATTGAGCTCAGGACCTCTGGAAGAGCAGTCAGTGCTCTTAACCGCTGAATCATCTCTCCGGCCCCTCTTTTTCCTTTTTTAAGTGTAGCAGGTATATACAGTTTATTACAGAGTAAAGTGGGGCGGGGCATCCTCAGCGGAAGAGACTAGACAACATCCAAAAGGACCACTATGCACTCTCATGGAACTCTGAGAATGTACCTGGATAAGGAGACCAGTCAACCTCAGTCTCTAACTGGACCTACTGAGGCTCCTGTTGTCTGTTGTCACCAATACCAATGGACAGAGACAAGAGCTTTAAGCTGCGCTTTATGCAGAGAGCAGGCAGTATAAGAAAACTGAAGATTAATCCCTAAAGCCCTGTCTTAGATAGAGCTCCTCTTCAGCTAGCAGACTCAATAGACAGTGAGAACAAAGACAAGCCAATAGTCTCCAAGTTTAGTCTGGTACCTATGGTCAGGTGGTTGTCTGTGAAATTCATAGACTCTCCCCCTCATAAACACTCAGGTCTGCATATTCCCCAGACCACAGAGCCTTACATTGTCCCTAGGTACCATATGAATTAAAGACTGTACTACAGTATAAATTGTGCTCTCATAACGTAGAATATAGATGTGTTTTATCTGTCCCCTATTAAAAATTTCTATTAGAAACTTACAGAATGTTGGTGGAAACCTTCATTCAAGAAGACTAGAGAGAGGCTTGGTGATTAAGAGACTTTGTGAGGATCTGAGTTTGGTTCCCAGCACCCATGTCAGGCATACAGCTCACAACTGCCTGTAACTCCAGCTCCTGGGAATCTAAGGTTGTTTTCCGAGGACACCTGCACACACATGCATATAAGTATACACAGACATACACTCATATACATGAGTATATGAGTATATTCATATGCTATGTATTAATTACAAATAAAGTAGTTAGGTATGGGTGGCACACACCCAGCACTCCTTAAGCAGAGGTAAGCTTATCCCAGTGAGTTCAAAGCCATCCTGGTCTACATAGTGACTTCCAGGCCAATCAAGAATACATAGTGAGACCCTGTCTCCAAAAAAGTAAAATAAAAATAAACATGTACATACAAACCTGAAACCCACAACATGCACAATTATATTTCTGTGTTAAATGTAAGACTCACTTTGGGTGGAATAAATAGCAAAGAGCTTCATACCCAATTTTGCCACAGAATAAATGCGACTCTTGCTAGATTTTGCCACCAAATTAGTGAGATACAAAACTTTGGTTTTGAAATTATTGGCAAGTTTGGAATTGCAGAAAATGACGTGTGAAACTAAGCTTATATATATATATATGAGAAGTTATTTGCAAGTGGATATTTTAGGAGTCAAATCAAGAAAGCTGAGGCAAGAGACTAAAAATTCTATTCATGGAAACACCATGAAACTTCCAGCAAGGATCCCACACAGGTCTTGCCTGTGAATCTAACTACGTCTGCACCAATGAGCCTATCACAGCAAAGCAGACACCAGACCCAGAGAACCACATAAGCCATTGGGATCCCAGCAGAGGGGAAAGCCAGGAACAGGTGTGCTACTAGCTCTGCTTTAGCAATTGAGAGTAAACAAACACCTGTTGGGTTTACTCTTCCCTGCCTGCCTGTCTTTCCAAACCATCACTCTGGAACAACAGTGTGACTCATACACACCTTCAGATGTTTTCAGTATTTGTTACACTTGAATCTGTGCAGAAACAGAATACCTTAATGGTGCATAGTTTACATTATGTTCTCTTCTAATTCATTCTTAGTCATGTGTTACTGGAAATAGAGCCCAGGGCCTTGTACATGTAACCACGGACCCTGGCAATGTGCCACATTCCACAACCCCTTTCTGTCCTATCCTTTTGTTTCTTTATGATAACTTCTCCACATGTGAGAGAAAACTGAAGTTCAAAAAATTTTAAATAGGGCTTGTGGGATAGCTTAGCAGGTAAAGTCACCTGTCACCAGGCCTAAAGACCTAAGATTGATATCCAGGAGACACACGTTTGAAGTAGAGAAGCAACCCAGCAAGTTGTCCTTTGACCTCCACATTCTTACACACACACACACACACACACACACACACACACGATAAATATGTGAATTAATTAATTAATTATATTAGGGAGATTGGCTGCAGAAGGTGGTTGTGGGAACTACTCCAACGTAAGTCAATCCCCAATGGGAGAAAAAGTTTCTGACATAGATACTACTATTTCCATTCTATTAATAAGAAACTCAAACTTATGTGACATGGGAAGATGAAAACACTGACTCCAAAGATCCTACTTGACATAAGGTGCAGCTGTGGGAAGCGTTGTCTAGCTTGTAGTCTATCTTCCTGAAACATCTCTGTGTTTCTGTAGCGCTGTTGTAGATAAATCCACTAGGGTCATCGTTACCTGGATAACAGTTCTTCTGGGAGTAGATTCATCTTTCTGTGGAGCTGCCAGCAGTGTGGCTGGGCTCTACCCTCTCCAGCAACTTCTTCTGCTGTGTGCCATATGTCATGTTTTATCAATCTCTTTGCTAATCTGCTTCATTTATAGAATGCTATCTAGGATTCAGTCATACCAGGTACATTGCTTCCTGCCTAGCAGCTACTGTCTTTAGGAAATTTAAGTTTCTTCCCAGCACTGGAAGTGGCAGAATCTCTGGGCCTTGAAGACAATGTCTGATCTCTAGTACATAATACAAATTCTACTCCACATAGCAGTACTAATAATTGTGCCTAAGTCAGGTCACTAGTACAGTAAGGTATCTCCTACCAAGAGGAAGGGCCAAATCAATGCTCCTTCTCCTGGTCTTGCCTCTGCTCTCCTACCACTACTCCCTCTTCTTCTCAGATTCTCTCTTCCTTTTTTGGTTTTGGCTTTGAGGGTCTAATGTGGCCCAGGCTAGTCTCCAACTGAAGATCTTCCTTTCTCAGACTCCTGTGTGCCAGGATTATAGGTGTGCACCACTGTGCCTGCCTATTGTCACTCTGCTGTTCTCTGAAAATGTCCATCAAAAGATCATGGTTCTTGAGTTTATACCAAACACCTGCTCCACTACATGGGTAGTAAATCTTCGCCTGTGCCAGGATCCAACTTTCACTCTCTATGGATAAGTATTGCCGTAGGATAAGGGATTGCCAGACAAGAGGAAGGCCTTGACTGATGGTCCTAGAAGAGCTGTCTCCCAAAATGGTAGGACGAATATACCACACAAGTGTTCCTCAATCCTACCTTGCCATTTTCCTAAAGGAGTTAGGGGTGGTGGTGTTCCTAACTCTAGAAGTCTATGACTCAGTAGCACAAACTCAAACTAGTTAATGTGTCGGAGGTGGGTGAGAAGGTGAGCTAGACATACTGCTCTTAGAGGACTGCAGTTCGTTTCCCAGCAATTATGCTAGATAGCTCACACTTCCTTCCTTGTAATTCCAGTTCCCTGGGATCCAACACACTCTTCTAGCATTACATACAAGTGCATATACCCCATACATATATTCATGTTTTCATACAATTTTTTTGTTTGGTTTTTGTTTTTTTTTTAAGATTTATTTATTTATTATATGTGAGTACATTGTAGCTGTCTTCAGACACTCCGGAAGAGGGTGTTAGATCTTGTGACAGATGGTTGTGAGCCACCATGTGGTTGCTGGGATTTGAACTCAGGACCTTTGAAAGAGCAGTCGGTGCTCTTAACCACTGAGCCATCTCACCAGCCCCTGTTTGTTTGTTTGTTTGTTTTGTTTTTGTTTTTGTTTTTGTTTTTGTTTTTTCAAGACAGGGTTTCTCTGTGTAGCCCTGGCTGTTCTGGCACTCTGCCTCCCGAGTGCTGGGATTAAAGGTGTTCGCCAACACTCCCAGCTTCATACAAATTTTTGATCATATTGTTTCTTCTCCAACTCTTCCAAGATTTTCCCCACCTTACTTCCTACTAAATTTCATTTTCCTCTCTCTCTCTCCCTCTCTCTCTCAATAAAAAAAAATCAGTAACATGAAAATCACAAAAACAGCCGGGTGTGGTGGCACACGCCTTTGATCCCAGCACTCGGGAGGCAGAGGCAGGCAGATTTCTGAGTTCGAGGCCAGCCTGGTCTACAAAGTGAGTTCCAGGACAGCCAGGGCTATACAGAGAAACTCTGTCTCAAAAAACCAAAAAAAAAAAAAAAAGAAGAAGAAGAAAAAAAGAAAGAAAGAAAAAAAAGAAAAGAAAGATGCACCAAAAAATGGAGTCTGTTTTGTGTTTGGCAACTACTTCTGAGCACAAGACTGCCCTGGAGTTTGATTGATCTACTCAGGTGACCCCACTGAAGAAAATTAGCTTTCCCTTTCTCAACATCAATTCTCAGATATCAGTTGCAAATAGCAATCATCACAGCAGAAAGCAGATTGATATAACACTGGAGCAGTAGCTGAAGAGCTTTAGATCCTGTGGTATCAGACTAAGTAAGAGCCAGACTACACCTGAGGTGGGCTTTTGAAACCCCAAAGCCCACCCCAGTGACATGCCTTTGGCAACATGGTCACACCTAATCCACCCCAAACATTTCCACTAACTGATGACTAAGCATTCAAATACACGAGCCTATGAGGGTCATTCTCACTCAACTAACACAGTTACTCCCATAACATTTTTGCCTCGATTTCACTAGTCTGTTTTGCAGACAGGTTGCTATTGTAGGTCGTAAGGTTTATTACTGGGTGTTACCAATGAATACTTTTCTCCACCAGTAACATGCAGAGTACCTTCCAGCCCCATAAATGCTAATCAGTAGGAGTGAAACTTCTAGTTGGTCACCAGCAGGATTTCTCCATGTCCTACAACGTAAGTAAGTTGTGTCTTCAGCAACATGGCCTTACCATCAGGTTATGGAGAGTAATCAATAGGGCACTAAATGTGATGTTTTGGCAGTAGTGTATGGGTCCCCTTTGGCCAATAGCCAGAAAAGATGTAACCCATCTCTGGCTTGAGGTTTTATTTGGTGACACATACACATGATTTCAAAAACATTAAATCAAGTGTTGGCAAAAATGTAATAAACTATATCTTCAAACATAATTAACATGAGTATATATCAGTAAAAAACATTTTATTTTGAGAAAAGAATGTTATATTATGTGATAGAGACCATCTCTCTCTCTTTTTTTTCTTTTTTGAAACATGGTTTCTCTGTATAGCCCTGGCTGTCCTGGAACTCACTTTGTAGACCAGGCTGACTTCGAACCCATAAATCTGCCTGCCTCTGCCTCCCAAGTGCTGGGATTAAAGGCGTGCGCCACCACTGCCCAGTGATAGAGACCATCTTAAGTCCTCTTTCCCGAGTCTCAGCTCAAGCACTCACAATGGATATGGAAGAGATTTACACATAAATACTTTGAGAAGAATATCAGTTTGGTGACCGAAGGCCTAGGGCCCTAACCTTGTAAAAACAATAATCATCACACTTATGGTCTTTTCACAATCCTGCTGGCCTTCATTTCTTCACCTGTGACTTTAGAATAAATACAGCTTATCTGCCATTACATATACTATTGTGAGACATATATTAGCAGAAAAATGTTCTAAGGCTAAAAAAAAAATCTGACACATATTAGTGATCAATATTTCATTTCCTCTGTGGTGTGTCATACAGATGTTGGCAAATGTTACCAGCGTTTGTTGGCCTGATATCTCATTAAATCTGAACTTTGTGCAACTCTAGTGAGTGAATTGGCTGAATCATTGTTCACTCTCTCTTTTGAAGCTTCCAGAATCCATGTATCTTCTCTGTGCTCCTGTACAATTGATAATAAGTGTGTGTGTGTGAGTGTGTGTGTGTATGTGTGTGTAAGACAAAGTCATACAATATAGATTAGACTAGTCATAAACTCTAGGTAACCCTTTTGCCTCAGTCACCAGAATGCTGGAATTAGGGGGCTGGTGAGATGGCTCAGTGGTTAAGAGCACTGACTGCTCTTCCGAAGGTCCCGAGTTCAAATCCCAGCAACCACATGGTGGCTCACAACCATCCATAACAAAATCTGATGCCCTCTTCTGGAGTATCTGAGGACAACTACAGTGTACTTACATATAATAAATAAATAAATAAATAAATAAATCTTAAAAAAAAAAGAATGCTGAAATTACACATTTATGCCGTCATGCACAGCTCAGTTACTTAATTAGTCCATTAGATGGCATGAGTTACATGGAAACTCTAAATCTTTAGAAAGGGACCTACCAAGTTTGAAGAGCAAATGCTTTTTTCAGTTTTGTTTGTCATATACATTTTTTCAAAAATTATCATTATGAGCTCCATATGTTCAGTGTGAAAATGTGTCAAAAACACTAAATGAAATAAAAAAATAAATTTTTAATTTTTGGTAAGCTTCAAAACAGCTTCTGGCTCTGATTTGAATACAACAGTGTATAGGCAGAGACCCTTAGTTAAACCCAGTTTAGCCATTTAGCAGAGCTCTGTACTGGAAATTGGGCACAGTGACAAAAACCTATAATCCCAGTGAAGAGGTCTGCTCGGCCGTTAGAAAATTCCACGGGGCGGGGGGGGGGGTGC
The DNA here is from genome assembly GCF_000001635.26 of Mus musculus. NCBI lineage: Eukaryota > Metazoa > Chordata > Mammalia > Rodentia > Muridae > Mus > Mus musculus. The sequence goes on along the minus strand of NT_187004.1, from coordinate 3,395,823 downwards.
AGGGGGGGTGCGGGGGGGGGGGTGCGGGGGGCAGAGAGATGGCTCAGTGGTTAAGAGCACTGACTGCTCTTCTGAAGGTCCTGAGTTCAAATCCCAGCAACCACATGGTGGTTCACAGCCATCCATAATGAGATCTGACGCCCTCTTCTGGTGTGTCTGAAGACAGCTACAGTGTACTTACCTATAATAATAAATAAATCTTTTTAGAAAGAGAGAGAGAGAGAGAAAGAGAGAAAGAGAGAAAGAGAGAAAGAGAGAAAGAGAGAAAGAGAGAAAGAGAGAAAGAGAGAAAGAAAGAAAGAAAGAAAGAAAGAAAGAAAGAAAGAAAGAAAGAAAAAGAAATTCCACCGGACCCCTCCTCTCCTGGAAGGAAAGGTCATAAGACATAGGCACCCCTCCCCTCCGGAAGGGAGGGGCTAGTTACATTCCTCAGACCACAGGGAGGAGGGATCAACCACCAGACACATTTCACGACCATTGGTTACTGATCTCATTGGTCCCACTGTTAGCCAGGCAGTGGTGGCACATGCCTTTAATCCTAGTACTTGGGAGACAGAGGCGGGCAGATTTCTGAGTTCAAGGCCAGCCTGGTCTACAAAGTGAGTTTCAGGACAGCCAGGGCTACACAGAGAAACACTGTCTCAAAAAAACAAACCAAACAAAACAAAAAAACAAAAAAAGTCCTACTGTTCTGCCAATCATATTGTTCCTAATGGTGGTGACTCTGAGAACTGTATAAGGACTCACTGCATGGGCTGTGTGGGGTTGCTCTCTCCCTATGTGCCGGGTGACCCCCAGCATGCTGGATTAAATAAAATCCCTCTTGCTTTTGCATCTATTCCAGCTCCACGTGGTTCACTCAAGGGGTCCCTGGTAAGCTAAGGCTCAACAGAGTCTGACACCAGAACTTGAGAAATAAAGACAGAAGGTCAGTATTTATAGTGAGCTTTAGCTATACACTGAGTTCATAGATGCCTAGGCTACATTAGACCCTATAGAGATGAAGTGGTGGGGTACACACTACTTGACATGCCTATTCTGCTCAGAGCATTACTACCAAGATAACAAAATCACTGAGGCCACATCAACCCTGTCTCCTACTGTATCATTCAGCTTCAGATTAAGGTTCGAGACTGTTTATTGTTTGCTGGTTCTTACAAAGTTCCCCTGCTTCCCCTAGTAAGATGACTAGGCTGTCTCAGTTTTTATAGTGTAAGTCTATAACTAAGTCAGCAGTATCATGAGTTATATTAAGAATCTTTAAAAAAAAAAAAAAGTCAGTGTGGTGGCACATGCCTTTAATCCCAACACTTGGGAATTAGAGGTAGGCAGATTTCTGAGTTCGAGGCTAGCCTGGTCTACAGAGTGAGTTCCAGGACAGCCAGGGCAAATACAGAAAAACCCTGTCTCGAAAACAAACAAACAAAAACAAAAAACAAAAAAAAAGAGACTCTTATTATTGCGTTACATACCTGGAGTCTTAGCTTGTCCAGGGAGAATAATTGGGACTGTGTCTGTTTCTGTCATTCTCACCTCCTAAACTGTAACTACCACACATGAATGTATCTCTTCCTGAATTGGGCAGGCTGGCGTCCAGGTCATCAATGCTTGTGAAGAGTTCTATTGCCTAGAACATGGAATCTAGCCTGAGGGCCAGATCAAAGAAGAATATCATCAAGGAAGGATATGACTCTTCTTCAATGAGATAGGTACTGGCAACCATATGCCCAGGGAAATGTTCCTAGACCTGGAACCACAGTTTTTGATAAAGTTTGAATTTGTACTTTGAAGGCTTTTTCAAACCTTCAACTTTATTTAGGGTTCTTAACCACTTCAACCTCCCTTCTAACCCACCAACCAGAAGTAGCGGGGAAAGAAGGTTTAATAGGAAAAGGGTATTGTGGACCTGTTTAGAAGTAGTTACTTGGAGCGATTCCACTCTTTGTTTTCTAGGTACTAACAGTCCAGTACAATAGCAAACACCAACCATGAATCAGTAGCAGTGGCAAGATCCAGCAGAAACAGCAAGACTCCATCGAATCGGCACAAGTCAACGGAAGACGCCAGAATCAGCTGGAATATCATAAGTTCTCTGGCACATTTCTCTCTGTGAAGTGAAGACCAATAAAAAGATCAGTGAAGACCGGTGAAGTGTTGCATGGCATAGCATGCAAGAGCATCCTCTCACTGTCTGTGGGGTTCCATTTACATTCTTTCTAAACATCACAAATCCTCTCAAGCGTCTGTTTTCAGCAAAACATCATATGCCATCTCACAAAACAACTTTCAGAAAACCATCACATGACACACAGTTGTCAAAGAAACCAGAAATTTCTACTTCAGTACTTACTATCAGCTCTTCTACCCTGAGCAGCTGGAAATAACTATGCTCATGGCTACTACTACATTAGTGGCAAGAGATCACTGACTATCTTGCACTGAAATCACAAGTAGGCTGACCAACACATAAGGCTTTCGGACTTCTTGGTTTTCCACAGTTTTGGTGGAGGAAGTGGCTCAGGGTTCACCTCCTTGCTGATGGAGTGGACCTCTGTTGATTATGGAAAGAAGTCCAATGTGGGAAAATTCTGCTAATTAAGGTCGAAGTATACCATTGACTGGATAGCCTTCTGAGGCTCAGTGCATAATGGGGGACTCCCTTCATTAGCAAGGCTTCTCCTCTTCTGACTTTGTCTGGGGAATTGAAAACCCCCACACTTATTCCTCTCCTTAAGGAATGTCACATAGCCTCAATTAAATTACAGAAGCAAAATTTTCCTTTTCCTTTTTGTTTTTTGTTTTTTTTTTTTTTTTTTTTTTGAGACAGGGCTTCTCTATAGCCCTGGCTGTCCTGGAACTCACTTTGTAGACCAGGCTGTCCTCGAACTCAGAAATCCACCTGCCTCTGCCTCCCAAGTGCTGGGATTAAAGGCGTGCACCACCACGCCCCGGCTTAATTTCTCTTTTCCTGATAAAACCTTTTCAGCTAGCTCCTGAGATTCCTGAAGTGCTTCCTCATGCTAATGAGGTATTTTAGTGCCCTCAGCCCTTAGCCAATGACTTTTGCCCATCCTGGATGTTTCTACCCTCAGTCCCCCAAAACATTTTTGGGTTTTTTGTTTGTTTGTTTGGTTGGGTTTTTTTGTTTTTTGTTTTTTTGACAGGGTTTCTCTGTGTAGCCCTGGCTGTCCTGGAACTCACTTTGTAGACCAGGCTGGCCTCGAACTCAGAAATCTGCCTGCCTCTGCCTCCCAAGTGTTGGGATTAAAGGTGTGCACCATCATGCCCGGCCCCCCAAAACTTTATAAGCCTTGAATCACCCTAAGTAAAGTTGATCTCCTTCCTGATAATTCATCTGGGTGTGGCTATTCACTAAATGTTCTCACAGGGCTTCTGATCCCCGCCACTTATCATCTCTGCTCCCACTGCCCTTGACTGTATTGGCTGATGACCCAAGAGATGGGGAGATCCACAGCCCAAGTTGGCATTCTCTTTTTACCCAGTCACCCAGGTTTCCACCACTGTTGTTGAGCCCCATTCACACAACTTTGAGCAACTCTGATTATGCCTTTATGGTAGACAAGGAGGCTATCTACGACATCTGTCATAAAAACCTTGATATTGAATATCCAAACTTTCTAACTTTGTTTGTTTGTTTGTTTTTGTTTTTCCAGACAGGGTTTTTCTGTGTAGCCCTGGCTGTCCTAGAACTCACTCAGTAGACAAGGCTGGCCTCGAACTCAGAAATCTGCCTGCCTCTGCCTCCCAAGTACTAGGATTAAAGGCATGTGCCACCACTGCCCTGCATATACTAACTTTACCCACCTTGTTAGCCAGATTGTGTCTTCCATCACTGCTCCCCAACCTGGTCTACACAGCAAGTTCCAGGACAGCCAGATCTACATAATAGAGAGATCCTATCTCAAAATGGAAAAAGGAGAAGAGGAGGAAGAGTTAGGGAGTAGGAACAGCCAAGATACTCTGTGGACATGCATAAAATTGCTGAATAAATAAAAATAATAAAAATGTGCTAACAGAGGGGTTTCTCTCCTTTAATGTGACTTTGTTTGGGGGTACAACTGTAACTCGATATGCCTGCTTTATTTAGTAACTTAATGCCAACCATTCAGAACACTGCTAAGAACCAAGGACAAATAGAAATTATACCACTCTACTTACTCAAGACAGCTGTCATGTAATTTATTAGGCAAGAAATATTAAACTGGGCATGGTGGCATAGAACAGTAATCCTGCATTCGTCCTAAAGCAGGGTTTGAAAGGCCGGCATTGGTCGTGAGGAAGACAAGGCCTTAATAACTCATGGGTAGGAGTTTCCCAAATGTGGGAAAATAGGCTGGGTTACAGGAGCAGATGGGTTACATAACAGATGGTCAAAACAAAGTAATCACGATAGCATAACAAGATAGTCACAGGCAGTTATAATGTAAGGGTCCAAGAGTCTCTGAAGAAGGCCCCAGACTCGAATAGTATGCAAAGACAAAGAGCATTTATTCTTCAATAACAGCCAGCATGAGGAGGTCAACCATCTAAGCAAAATGGCATCCACTAGGGGAGCTTGCAGGACCCTTTAAAAGCCACTTATGGTTTGTCCAGTTGCAGTTGGGTCACCTTCATTAGGATTGTTTGAGCTTATGGTATGGGATATTTGTACACTTCTGATGGATTCATACTTATAGGGATTTTTTTGTATCTGTTTTAAGCCCCTGGCCAGATGTCAGGGTCAATTGCTGATTGGCTGCCCCTTTTCTGTGGTTTTTCTGAGAAGCCTGGTCTGTCCTTCTGGGAAATTGAAGGCTAAGGTCTAACATGGCTACCTGTTCTAAAATGGAGTGTCCTTGATCCTCTCAATATAACCTTTGAGAGAAAAGTAGGGATACAAGATGAGTATAAACAAATTTTTGAAACAAAGAGGTGATTGTTGTTCCTGGAACAGGCACTGCAGAGCCATTTGTAGTTAAGGTTATAGGTGGAGCCTAGCCCAGACCTTGAGAAACAAGGGTTTAATCATAAACAGGAATGAATCTAGTTTGTCTTTATTATAAGATAGGTTTTAAGCTGGTTCTTTAGTAGTTCCCATTCTTTGTTTTGTTTTTCGAGACAGGGTTTCTCTGTAGTATAGCCCTGGCTGTCCTGGAACTCACTTTGTAGACCAGGCTGGCCTCCATTAAAGCATTAAAGGCATGTGCCACCACGCCCGGTTAGTAGTTCCCGTTCTTTTTTTCTTTTTTTTTTTTTTTTGGTTTTTCGAGACAGGGTTTCTCTGTATAGCCCTGGCTGTCCTGGAACTCACTTTGTAGACCAGGCTGGCCTCCATTAAAGGCGTGAGCCACCACGCCCAGCAGTAGTTCCCATTCTTTAACCCATGTGCAGGATTAGGGTCTCAGACATTCCTCAGTCAGTTAGGAAGGTGTAGACCTAGAGTCCGCATTTAGGAATTTCACTTCTGACAGAGATGAAGAAACAAGGTCCCTCATATTGGAATAAAAATTCAAATAGCTCTAGCAATTCCAGGCTACATACTTACACCGTTATATAGTTTTCTCTACTAGGAAAAATGGACTGGGATGGGCTATAATTAAAAGATAAGAGAGCAAGCCTATTCAGTTAGATCCTGGGTCGAACCCCAGAAAAGAAAACAAAGGGGAGAGACTGTAAGATTCCAAGATGGTCTACAATGGGACAGCTGCTCAGCTTGGAAAACCGCCTGAGCACACTCGTCGCTGGCGTCATTGCCACCGAGGTGATTGACAGCCCACCAAGAGGCGGGGCCTCCCTTTCCAGGTCTTGATGGCTGCGGGTCCACACTGTACCGACCAGAAACAAAATGGACAGTGAGGAAAAGCAGGTGACCAGAAGCAGCAAGCCTGAAGCGAAAGGGTTAGCTAGGTTTTTCCTGAGAGGATCGGGTATCACAGCGACGCTGGCAGATGCTAGAGGCCCACTCCCCTGTCTCCTGGTCCTGGCAACCAATTCTGGGTGATCAGGCGATGGACGTCACTGTTGCTGGGCAGACTAGAGGCCTCTTCTGTCCCCTCCCCCAAAGGCCTGCTGCAAAGGTATCTCAGAAATGCAGGGATGGAGAGGAGAGGGGAAAGACACTGAAAGAAAACGCTCTGTGCTGGCTTTCCGATCCAGAACGGGACGCTCCTTCCTGCAGTCTTTCCCCACAAAGACTACAGCTCAAATAAACTTTGGGCCCTCCCCGCCATATCCTCCGAGACAGGGTTTTTCTGTGTATCCCTGGCTTTGCAGACCAAACGGAAGAAATTATTTACACTATGAAGAAGACATAGTAAAATGTGCCTTCGGAGTTCTCATACTCAGCTGTCTGGGATGTTTCAGAGGCTCCCCGCCCCCACCCCCACCTCCCGTACAGCTAAATGCTTCTTCCACAAAATAGCCCTTGCTTGGTTTTAGTTAAAACCAGCACTTCTCCCTCCCATTTAGAAGGGAAGCAAGCAAATGCTCGACTTTCCTGACTCAGCAAGCTACATGATTTTCTTAAAAAACAAAACAAAACGCAGTAATTTCTTCAGGATAATAATAATTCCAATAACAAAAGTCACATAAGAAGTTTCTTCTTTTTTTTTAATTTGCTTTTGTTTGTTTTGTTTTACTTGGGGTTTTCTTGTTTAGGCCCAGTCTGTCCTTGACCTGTATTTTGTAACCAAGTATCCTCCTGCCTTTACCACCAAGTGCTAACATTACAATAGCATGCACCACCTTGCCTGCCCTGCTGAAAGAATTTAAAATGTAACATTTTAATTTTTTAAAGGAATTATTTATTTATCTTATGTATATGAGTACATTGCAGCTGCTTTAGACACACCATAAGGGGGTATCAGATCCCATTACAGATGATTGTAAGCCACCATGTGGTTGCTGGGAACTGAACTCAAGACCTCTGGAAGAGCAGTCAGTGCTCTTAACCTCTGAGCCATCTCTCCAGCCTCCCATTTTAATCTGTAGTAGATGTGGTGGTTTGAATAAGAATGAGCCCCATAGGCTCATAGATTTGAATACTTGGTCCTTAGGAAGTAATGCTAATTGACAAGAATTGGAAGGTGTGGCCGTATTGGACTAAAAAGTCTGTGGTGGGCTCTGAGGTTTCAAATGCTAAAGCCAGGCCAAGTCTCAGTCTCCTGCTGCCTGTGGATGCAGAGCTAGAACTCTCCGCTACCATATTTGCATGGGTGCTGCCATGCTACCACCATGCTGGCAATACACTAAACCTCTGAACCTGTAAGAAGCCGCGATTAAATGCTTTGTTTTATAGAAGTTGCCGCGGTCATGACATCTCTTCACAGCATTAGAACATGAACTGAGACAGTAGAGCATAGCTGATTTTTCCCCCCGATTTTCTTTGTTTGTTTGTTTTTCTGTTTGTTTGGTTTTTTGGATTTTTGTTTGTTTGTTTGTTTGTTTGTTTGTTTTTCGAGACAGGGTTTCTCTGTGTAGCCCTGGCTGTCCTGGAACTCACTTTGTAGACCAGGCTGGCCTCAAACTCCGAAATCTGCCTGCCTCTGCCTCCCAAGTGCTGGGATTAAAGGCGTGCAACACCCCACCCCACGCCCCGATTTTCTACATTGTGTTTTTTAAAAACACAAGAAAATGAAAGTGCAGTCACCCACCCACTTCCACTGCAGCAAGAACACAAATGCCACACTGGCCCCTGCTCTTCACTTAGATCCAATAAACCACTGTATAATTTCCCTATGTTTAAAAAGAAAATTGAAACAAATTAATAAAAGAAAATAGATTAATTTACATTTTATCCAAAGTACATTTATGGCCATCTTAAAATTTATGAAAAGCCATAGTGTAAGGGTCCATGGTTCCCCCAAAGAATGATACCCCAGACTCAAGTAGTATGTAAATACAAAGAGTGTTTTAAGTCCAGAATGCTGGGGTCTCCCATTACCAGACTAGAGAGACAACCAAGTGAGCTTGCAGGCCTGATTTAAAGCACATTAGGGGAGTTCCAGGGTAGGTGACTTCTATCTTAATCTGTTGGGCCCATCTCTATGGACATTTCAGAACCACTAATGAGGGTGGAAACTGTTGTTGGGGAAGTCTGGAAACTGTTGTTGGGGAAGTCTGGAAACTGCTGCTGGCCCATTGTCCTTGCCTCGGGCCAGGTGGCGGGCAGCCTCTGATGGCAGGGCAGTTTCTGACTAGCTGCCTGAAGCCTGGGTTTTTTCTAGTAACTGGCTTGCCTGGACTTAGGCATAGTCTCTTAAACTGCCAGTTTGAAGCCTGTCATGGAGTCAGCCTAGCCTTCTCAGTAGGACAAAGGCTAAAACTGCCCAGTTAACTGTGACTCTGGATAGCTGATCCTTTCCTAAGGGGAAGGGGACCTTCTCAGTTGTCTCTTAGATAATTTCCCTATTTGAGTCCTGGCTGAAGAAAAGAGGGTCTTAAAGATCACTCAATTTGAAAAACAAACAGTCGGTTTGTTTGTTTGTTTGGTTTTTTTTTTTTTTTTTTTTTTTTTTTGGTTTTTCGAGACAGGGTCTCTCTGTATAGTCCTGGCTGTCCTGGAACTCACTTTGTAGACCAGGCTAGCCTCGAACTCAGAAATCCGCCTGCCTCTGCCTCCCGAGTGCTGGGACTAAGGGCGTGTGTCACCACACCTGGCTCAAAGAGTTGGGTTTTATGGGGTATAGGATTTCAACCCTTTCTAGACCTAGCAGAGTTGTTTATTCATAACTCATTCCTTTGATAGTCTTTTGTTGTTGTTGTTTGTTTTGTTTTTTCAAGACAGGGTTTTTCTGTATGTCCCTGGCTGTCCTAGAACTCACTTTGTAGACCAGGCTGGCCTCAAACTCAGAAATCTGCCTGCCTCTGCCTCCCAAGTGCTGGGATTAAAGGCATGCACCACCACGCCTGGCTGTCTTTGTGTCTTTTATTTGGAGGTCAGCTTCAAGACCCTCCATTCTTGCTAACTGTGAATTGGAAAAAGGTGACACTCTGACCTGCCAGGTATGGTGGGGTATCTCGGTAATCTCAGCATTTGGGAAGCAAAGGCAGTAGGATCAGGAGACCAAGGTTTTTCTCAGCTATATATCGAGTTTCAGGACAGCCTGGACTATTTGACACTCTATAATCATAACAACATCAACAAAAAGTCACAGTTTGTTACCTAAAAGGAAGTGCAGAATGGGAGAGTCAATGCTTTCTACCATGTGCTTGTTTCTCAAACACTCATTTGATAGGAATTGCATCAGGCTGGTTCATGTCAGCATTATTATTTTCCCAGCAAACCTATGAGGCTTCTCGCTAAATGGGGATAGCCTGGACCTTTCATCTATCAGTCACTGAATCCCAGTAGACTCTTCAGATTCATTCAAACACACCAGTATGATTCAGGCAAAGTAAACTTCATAGGCATGTGGTCAGGGCAGTTGTTCAAGGTTTCATTGCTAGGTAGCTGTTAGCAGATTGAAGATATTAAAACTGGACCCCTCCTTCATGATCAACATCTTATATAATACCAAGGAGTGGGAACTTCAGGACTCTAATTATTGGTCAGAGGATTGCTTTCTGAGCCATTTCTGTCCCTGGGAGGAGATTGGACATTGTACACAACCCAGGAGATCACTAATGGATCTCTCTCTTACCCTGCTCCTGGAAGCCCTAAACACTTTAAGATTGTTTTATTTTATTAATTAAGCACAGCACATACCATGTTGTTAAATAGTTATTAGCTTAAATTAACTAGATACATTTTTCTGTTTCAGCCTGTCAGATTATTTTTTAATGGAAGCGACCTAAATATTGTGGAATGCCTAATTAGATAAATACGAAAAGTTTGAACGAGATACTGTATGTTTGTGTAAAATAGCAAGGATGTTATTTGAGTCCTGATAAGGAAAGATCAACAAGATAAATTTTTAAAAAAACAGAAATGCAAATTAAAATGACTTTGAGATTCTATTTCACCCCAGTCAGACTGGCTAATATACAGACCAAAATAACATTAAATGCTATCTCAGATATAAGAAAGAGGCACTCACACAGAATTAATATTAATAACAACAAACAACCTAACCCAATTCCATGTTTAAAAAAATAAAACAGGCCACACCTGGCATAATGGCCTAGGCCTATAAGCCTAGTACTTGGAAGACTAACACAGGAGGATCCTGGCTTACAAGCCAGGTAGGATCCTGTTTCAAAACAAAAAGGTCCTATTTTCATTATAGATATCACTTTCAGCTGTGAACAACGCCAAGGCAGGACCTGCATCTGCATGCTGCTTCTGTTCCTGAAGCTGTCCCCATGTTGACTGACAATTGCTGCTTCTCTTTCTCATTAGTACTGCTTCTCTGGGCACAAATGACGGTCAGCTCCTACTGTCTACCTTGTGACTTTCTCAATATAATCTTTGATAGCCGGGCATAGTGGCTCACACCTGAAATCCCAGCACTATAAAGGCAGAGACAGGAGGCTCCCTGAAAAGTTGAGGCCAGCCTGGGCTACATAGTGAGTTCCAGGTCACAGAGTAAGACCTACTCTCCAAACCAAATGAACCAAATGAATACAAACCCACCAACTTTCACCAACGAAAACTCATATCCATCCTTTGTCAGCAAAATAGAAGAGGCTGGGCATGGAGGTGCAGGTTTTTAGTCCCAGCACTCACAGAGGCAGGTGAATCTCTGTGAGTTCAAGTCCACCCTGGTCTACATGTCAAGTTCCAGGGCAGCCAACCGTAGGAAAACCTTGTCTCAGAGTTGGGGTAGGGGAGGAGGAAGAGAAGACTAGGTTAGGGTATGACGATTATAGGTGGTCTCATCACCTAGTAGTCGGGATATAAAGCCTGGAGGATCCATAGTTAAAGGTGGTCCTGTGCTATATTAGTTTGTGACCAGGATGGTATATACAAGACTGTCACACACAAACAAAATAGACACAGCAAGTCAAGGCTGAATGCTTTCTATTTTTTAATCACTCTCCCCTAGATAGTTTTTGGTGACAATAAGAGTTAAACAAAGTCGAGCGTGGTGGCTCACACCTTTAACCCCAGCACTCAGGAGGCAGAGGCAGGCAGATTTCTGAGTTCAAGGCCAGCCTGGTCTACAAAGTGAGTTCCAGGACAGCCAGGGCTATACAGAGAAACCTTGTCTCGAAACAAACAAACAAAAAAGAGTTAAACAAGCCTTATAGACTTTACAAACAAGTCCCTCTGATTATCACTGACTAACCACTACATGCCCTTCCCAAGACTGGATCCATGGAGGGGAAAAGAGAAATGCCCAGTACCAGGCAGCCACTGCTCCAGTGCTGTGAGGGGTTGGGTCGGAAAGCAAACCCTGGTCATCAATGGATCTGTAGTCCTTTTGTACAAATATCTGGCAAGGGTGACGTGGGGCCATTCCTCAGGGCACAGCTGTGGTAATGCTTACATGGAGGTTGGGCTTGGGCAGTAGTGCCCTCCCAGATTCTCCCTTCGGGCTTCTTGGAGGAAGGGACATGCAGCCGGAGGACCTCAGCTTGGCCTGACCCTGCTGTTAGGGACTCTGTCCCCGGTAACCATAAAGATGGCCTGTTTGTGGAGCTTCTCTTGGCCCAGCTGCTTCCTCTCCCTTCTCCTCCTCCTTCTCCTCCAGTTGTCATGCAGCTATGCAGGTAAGCATGCTCATTCCACCCCTGCAGAGACCTAGGAGCAGAAAGGGAGTGTCCTTGGCTAACCTCTTTTAATCATCCTCAAATGGCTATACAAACTTCCTGTTTATGCTTGGGTCTGTTGGCATAGTCTCTCTCCTTAAAGGCCTTCCTGACTTCTTGGGGGGGGGGGGGTAAACCCAAACCTTTCCCTATTCATATGGTACTGGGAATCAAACTCAGGGCCTGGTGCAAGCTAAGTTCACAATTCACAACTAAGCTCTATCTGTAGCCCTAGTTTCGTTTCCTTTTTTCATCGTTCAAAAGAGGACACTAACTTCTTGGAGTTACCGTCAGAGTTAAGTGAGAGTATTTTTGTACTTTGCACATTAAGGCAATGCCTGTTTGTAGCAGATCTCAATAAATGTTTGTTGAGGGTCAGTGAGGTGGCTCAGTGGGCAAATGTGCTTGTCTCTAAGCCTGAATGCTAAAATGAAACAACACAAATAAAATAATATATTTAAAAACAAAAACAAAAACAAGTTGAGTTATAGCATCGAGTTATGTTTGAGAACTTGCTCTGCAGAATAAGGCAGAGATACAGGAGCCTGTTGTCCAACTAAAAGAAGAAATAAAGAAACCGCCCTAGTCCAGGCATCCTCTGTGGGCATCCTGGTATAAGGAAGAGCCCAGTTTGCTAGTAGCTGATTCTCACTGGGGAGATGTCCAGAGAAGTTTCCAGAGCTAGCATAAGGCTGAAGATACAAATGAAAAGAAGAGAATTAATACATAGGGGTTAGAGAGATGGCTTTGTGGTAAAGAGTATTACTTCTCTTATGGGAAACTGGAGTTTGATTACCGGCACCCACATCCATGGGGTGACTCCCAACAACCTAGAGCGCTGGGAAGCACTTAGAAGTAGTGGGCCACATGACAAGGAGGCAAGCATCTGAGCTGAGGAGTCAGAGATGAACATAGCTGGTAGAAAAGTGGAAGCCATTGTCAGATGATTTCATGGTGGAGCATTCTGTCCTAGACATTCAGAACATATCTTTTTTTTTTTTTTTTTTTTTTGGTTTTTCGAGACAGGATTTTTCTTTATAGCCCTGGCTGTCCTGGGACTCACTTTGTAGACCAGGCTGGCCTTGAACTCAGAAATCTGCCTGCCTCTGCCTCCCAAGTGCTGGGATTAAAGGCGTGCTCCACCACGCCCGGCTCAGAACATATCTTTTCCTAGAGACTGCTTACTTCATATTAGCTTAAAGTAAAAAAAAAAAAAAAAAAAGCCCTACTGAGGGTTCATGAATTCCATGTGATATTCCCAAACCTGGCCTGGTGGTGAACCCTTACTTATAATTGTAGCATTTGTGGGATGGAAGCAGAAGGACCAGAAATTCAAGTCAGTCTCAGCTACATGGAAGATTAAGGCCTGCTTGAACTATAAGCATGTCTTAAAAAAAAAAAAATCAAATAATGAGGAGAGGTATTGAAGAGATGATTCAGCAGTTAAGTATGCTCGCTGCTCTTGCAGAAGATCCAAGGTAGGGGTCTCAGTACCATCATTTATGGGGTAGCTCACAGCTACCTGTAACCCCAACTCCAAGGGATCTCACAGCCTCTTATGGGTTCCAAGAGTAGCTGCACAAAGGTGACATAGAGTCACCCACTCTGATACAGAGGCAAAACCTTTACCAAAAAAATTGAGTGTCCTAAGCTAAGCACAGTGGCACATGCTCATAATTCCAGCACTTAAAAAGGCGAGACAGGAGGATTGCTATGAGTGCAAGACCAATCTGCACTACAGAGCAAGATCCTTTCTCAAAATTAATAAATAGGGGCTCAAGAGATGACTCCGTGGTAAAGAGTATATACTTCACTTACAAAGGACTGGAGATGGGGGGGGGGGAGGTGACAAATGCCTCTGGCCTCTGAAGTCACCTGCACTCATGTGTGTACTGATACACACACACACACACACACACACACACACACACTTTAAAATAAAACAAACCACTGAGTGTGGTGGTATACAGCTTTGATCCTAGCACTTGGGAGGCAAAGGCAGGCAGATCTCTGTGAGTTCTAGCCCAGCCAGGGCTACACAGTGAGATCCTGTCTCAAAAATAAAATAAAAATGAAAAATGTTTCCTTCCTCACCCTTTTGGGGGGGGGGAGGGGGGAAAGGGTTTCTCTGAATAGCCCTGGCTGTCCTGGAACTCATTTTGTAGACCAGGCTGGCCTCGAACTCAGAAGTCCGCCTGCCTCTGCCTCCCAAGTGCTGGGATTAAAGTTGTGCGCCACCACCGCCCGGCCCTCTCACCCTTTTTGAAGCAGCCTTCTTATGATGGATGAATTTGTCACATCTGATACTTGTTGTTGTTATTTTTTCCCACTCTTGTGTCTTGGACAGGACAATTCAGAGTGATAGGACCAGGGTATCCCATCCGGGCTTTAGTTGGGGATGAAGCAGAGCTGCCGTGCCGCATCTCTCCTGGGAAAAATGCCACGGGCATGGAGGTGGGTTGGTACCGTTCTCCCTTCTCAAGAGTGGTTCACCTCTACCGAAATGGCAAGGACCAAGATGCAGAGCAAGCACCTGAATACCGGGGACGCACAGAGCTTCTGAAAGAGACTATCAGTGAGGGAAAGGTTACCCTTAGGATTCAGAACGTGAGATTCTCAGATGAAGGAGGCTACACCTGCTTCTTCAGAGACCACTCTTACCAAGAAGAGGCAGCAATGGAGTTGAAAGTGGAAGGTGAGTCCTCCAAGGTCAAATGACCTGTAGGATAGTTGACCTCCCTTCATCCTTCGGCTGAGATAAGGTTTTTCTACCCAAACTTGTCACTTCTGAGATCAAATCCAAAGGAACAGACACGTCAGTAAACAGGGATGCCTATGTTATGGCTGTTGGTTATTTTGTTATTTGAATTGGGAAAGAAACTGGAATCAAAGTCCCTTTTCATGGCTAAGAAGGTGACATTAGATAAAAAGATGATATCTAAGCTAGACAAATGCTCTTGCACTTCGGTTTTTATTTTATTTTGTTTTTGTTTTTGTTTTTTTTTTAATTTTTTTATTTTTTTTTTTTGGTTTTTCGAGACAGGGTTTCTCTGTGTAGCCCTGGCTGTCCTGGAACTCACTCTGTAGACCAGGCTGGCCTCAAACTCAGAAATCCTCCTGCCTCTGCCTCCCAAGTGCTGGGATTAAAGGCGTGCGCCACCACACCCGGCCAGGTAGCTCTTCTTTTTGACTATCTGGCTTTTTAAGTGATGGCTTTTTAACATGTAGACCTGGCTGGCCTGGAACTCATTATATAGACCAGGTTAGCCTCAGACTCACAATGGTCTTCCTGTCTCTGCCTCCTAAAGAGCTGGGAGCTGGGATTAAATGCATGTGTTGCCACAACTAGCTTTTTGTTTTGTTTTGTTTTGGTTTGGTTTTGGTTTTTCGTTTTTTCGAGACAGGGTTTCTCTGTATAGCCCTGGCTGTCCTGGAACTCACTTTGTAGACCAGGCTGGCCTCGAACTCAGAAATCTGCCTGCCTCTGCCTCCCAAGTGCTGGGATTAAAGGTGTGCGCCACCACCGCCTGGCACAACTAACTTTTTATATATATATAACTTGGGCAATCCTCCATCCTTAGCCTCTGAAGTGCTGGCACTAAAAGCATGAGTCACTATGCTCAGCTTAAAATGATTGCTTTAGAGACATACCAGATAGCTTCCCATGAGAGCTTGTCGAGTTACATAAGCTAGCTATAGAGTATCGGGAACAAAAACATATCCCTGTGTCTGAGTGTGGATATATGTGTGTGTGTGTGTGTGTGTATTCAATATATATGCATATATGTGTGTGGATTATATGTATGACAGGAATATAATGTGTGTGTGTGTGTATGTAATATATGGCAGGGATAATTCATTTGGTAGAGTTCTTACCTAGAATGGAAGTAAACACGGGTTCAGTCCCCAGCACTGCATAAACTGATCTTAGAACCTGAAGCCCGTAATCATAGCACTTAGAAGTTAAAGCCAAGAGGGTGAGAAGTCAGTCAGACACTAACCTAGAATATAAAAGACCGTCTAAAACGAAACAAAATAAAACCAAGAGGTTGCAGAGATGGCTCAGTGCTTAAGAGCTTTTGTTGCTCTTGCAGGCGTCCAGAGTTTGGTTCCAGTACCCACATAACTCCAGTTCTGGGGGATCCGATGCCTTCTCTGGCTTCCAAAGGCCAATACCCCCCACACAAATATACACCTAAGTAAAAATTAAGCACATACACAGTAGTGGAGGAGACCTGTAGTTTCGATGACACTGCTCTTTGTCTTTATAACTTTATTTTCAGTATGCTTTGTGTGGTGGCTGGTTTTGGAGTTATTCATTATTTGTCCTGCCTCTGAGTCGTTAAACCATGGATAGGAAAATAGACAGAAGGAGCGTATAGAAAGTTAATTGCGATGCAATTGAAGAACAATAGTGTTGTGAGTGCTGGGCCTCTGATCTTTTCCCTTCCTCCTCAGCACCTGCAGTGTGAACATCAGACAATCCATCATTTCTGTATCTGAGGTGGTGGTGACTGTTGTCAGGCTGAGACCAGAAGATGCATTGTATGCCCAGTAACAAAGCTCTATTTCTAGAGACAGCTTGCAGGGACATGAAAATAGCTGTGTGCCACAGAATGTTCCTCAGACAGCTGGGTTTTTTTTTTTTTTTTTCCTGGAGAATTTTTACTCACACAAAAAGTGGAAGGTCAGAACTTTAGCATACAGATTTTTTTTTTCTCTCTTCTTGATTAGCAAATTCCCAACTCATCTGCCAACTCCGGTACACTCATTGAGACCCAACAAATTACAAATAAGAAAGGTGGTGGGAGTGGGGCAGAACACACAATGAAAACTGTGCCTCAGGGGAGAGTGCTTTCCTTTGAGTTGGTGTCCACATTCCAAATTCCTCTAATTAGCTTGAGAGAGAGAGACAGACAGACAGACAGACAGACACAGGCACAGGCACAGGCACAGGCACAGACATAGACACAGACACAAAGATTGGTTGGAGTTCCTTTGAAAACACTGAATAAAATTTGGGGAGTTGTAGCTCAGGCCTGAATTCCCAGCATTTGGAAGGTAGAAACTAGAGGACAAAGAGTTCAGGACAGACTTGCCCTGTTTAAAACAAAACAAAACAAACAAACTAACTAACAAACAAAAAACAATGGCCACATCATCTCTTTTAAAAACAAGTTTACTTTACCAACATTTTCACTTTATGTCACCCTCCTTCTTTATTGAGACATGTCTTGCAGGCTGTCCAGTGAGTTGCAGCAATCCTCCTGCTTTAGACTCCAGAATGCTGGGAGTCATGTATGTAGACCATGCCTGGGTGTGTCAGTATTTTTAAAATCTTGATGTTGGTTCCCTTATTCAACCCAACCTACTGCAGCACAAGCTCTTTACAGGGTGTTAGGAAGCAGTCTGGGTGACGTGTTCCTTCTGCCTTTCAGATCCCTTCTATTGGGTCAACCCCGGTGTGCTGACTCTCATCGCACTTGTGCCTACGATCCTCCTGCAGGTCTCTGTAGGCCTTGTATTCCTCTTCCTGCAGCACAGACTGAGAGGTATGGGCAGCGGGTGGGTCTGTCAGGATCGTTTCCTGGTTCTTAGGGACAGTTAATCCTTAAGTCTTCTCAGTTCAGAACTACATAACAGGTTCTACTGAACAATTTACCTTGCATCTACCTGTGGAGTAATAGTGCCAGCCTCATTGCCGAGGAAGAAATTGAGTCTAGGGGTGGATTGGTGACTTGCTCAGATGACATGTTACAGGCAGTAGAGCTCTGCCCTCCATAGTCCTTAGCAGCTTCATGAAACTGGGTGAGTAGTCTCTTCAAAGTCAGTCAGGTCTAAAATACTAGGCATATATATATGACTGGAGAGATAGTTCCATGGTTAAGAGCAATTGCTCCTTTTTTAGAGGACCCAGAACCCATATTAGACAGCTTACAACCATCTGTAACCATGATATAACAACCATCTAGCTCCACGGGATCCAACATCTCTAGCTTCCTCAGGCACCTACAGTCATGTGCATATACCTATATGCAGACACACACACACACACACACACATATATTTTTTGTCTGTGCTTTTCTATATGTGCACACATATTTATAGGTACTGCAAGAGACCAGAAGAGTGTCTGAGACCCTGGAGCTATAGGTGGCTGTAAATTGCTCTCTGTGGGTACTAAAAACTATACCCTGGGTCCTATGCAAGAGCTGCAAACACACTTAACCGTGAGCCATGTCTCCAGCCCCACTACTTCATGTTTTAATAAAGATTCTGAAATGAAAGTCTTTGCCACATGGAATGTATTAAACAACTGGTTCCCCTGTCTTTTCCATTCAACTATGAACATAATAAATTCAGCTGTAGAGGAAGTTGTTTTGTGCCCAGAGCCTGCAGTCAGAGTCTCCTTGTGCTGTGTCCTTCCCAAACCAAGGCAAGAGTTCTTGCATTTCCACTTCCTTCTGCTGATAAGAGAATATAGCAGCAAGGAGGGTTTGAGTCATGGAAAGGACAAAAGAGCAACAATGGCCCTGCCCTATACACAACAGGCAGGTTCTCCACACTGTGCTACATCCCCAGCCCCACAGTGAGGGTTAGTTTTTGTTTGTTTTTTGTTTTTGTTTTTGTTTTTTGTTTTTTGTTTTTTGTTTTTTGTTTTTTCACCCAGAATTTCTGGTTACCTACTCCATGGCAAAGAAAAGGCTCTCCAACATCATGGCTACTAGAGCAGGAACACGGAGCTAGGCAGCCTAGGATCCAACTCTACTGTAGACACCAACTATGAGAAAAATTCTTAGGTTCTCCAAGTCTCCAAGTAGGGATAGAATTTCCCTCTTAAACTGTGGGAATCTTACAGGGAGAAGTGTGTAGCATACATGCAATCATAAAGTAGCTGCTCACTAAATGTGTAGTTTCTCCTCCAGATGGGATATGGGTTTATATTTACAAAATGACAATCTTCTTGACCATGTGAACTGAGCAAGAAATAATGGAAGAAGTGATAAAGCTTTATGATATAGTGCTGGAAAGACAGCTCAGAGGCCAAAAGCCTGTACTGCTCCTACAGAGGACTCAAGTTCTAGCCCTAGCACCTATCAGGCAACTCATAACCACCCATAACATTAGGAGATCTGACAACCTTTTCTGGACTCCAGGGGCACACATACTCATGTGTACGCACAGACACACGCACACACTCACTGCGACACAGATAGAATTAAAAATAAAAGAAGAAGAACAAGCCAACCATGTGGTATGTTAGGAACATTGCAGGTTCCTGAGACTTTTGCTTTTTTTTTTTTAAGCTTTATTTATTTACGATATGTAAGTACACTGTAGCTGTCTTCAGACACACCAGAAGAGGGTATCCAGTCTTGTTATAGATGGTTGTGAGCCACCATGTGGTTGCTGGGATTTGAACTCAGGACCTTCGGAAGAGCAGTCAGTGCTCTTACCTGCTGAGCCATCTCACCAGCCCCAGACTTTTGCATTCTTAAATGCAAAAAGGTTTGGAGGTTCCAGTTGTGAACTGCAGCAATTTGTTATACCTGTAACCAAAGAACAGTGGGCCCTGTTCTTCTGGAAGGTCATTTTCTCCAGCCAAGCAAACAGTTTTGGGAGGGACACATACGGAGTTGTAAGAAAAGAAGCCAGCTAGATCGACATAATCAGCCTTGTCCTTGCTGTGATGACAGACAACGCAACCAATCACTATCAGTTCCAGGCTCTCATGCTCTTTATTTCATTATTTAATCAGACAATATTCACAGAAAGAGACTGGACTCTTGGTTTCAAATCTAGAGCTCTTCCTATTCTAAGATGCTCCCGGGCCATCAAAGAATTCTCCACACAAAGGTCCAAGGTGCTGGGTGGTATGGAAGGGTCCTCATACTGTTAGATCAGGAACTAAAATACCTGCTTTTTTCTATTTTAGGAAAACTTCGTGCAGAAGTAGGTGAGTTCCAGACACCCTCCCTCCCCAATTCCTCTTCTGGTCTTTATAACTTAACCAAAATATCCCTCTCTTCAGACCATTTCTGCCTTTCCCCCAATGCTCCATGCTCCCTTCAATTGGGAACTTTATATTTAAGACTATAGACAGCTAAAAATTAGATTTTTTTTTCACCCGAGCTCTTATAGCACGGTTTACTTTGCATCAGGGCTAGAACCAACCTTGAGGGATTTAGATAGATCCAAGGAAGGGACTCCCTTTCAGTTCCTTACTAAGTCTATTCTTATTTGTCCTTTTCAGAGAATCTCCATCGGACTTTTGGTAAGTTCAGGCATATCCCAACCCTCCCAAGTCACCGTGGGACTTCACTAGTGGCCTGGGGGACTAGAACCAGTGGCTTTTTGTAAGGCCCCTCCACCTTTTTTCTTCACATTCAAGATCTATAGGAATGTAGCAATCATTAATGTACCATATTCCAGTGTCAGGCCCTACACTGAATTTTACCAATTGTAAACTTTATATGTATACATGCATATATGTACTTATGTGTATATATATGTATATATATTCATCTTCTGAATTATAAAAAGTGGTTAAAGAGATCCTTTGCACATAAAATTGCTTGCTGGTGGGAAAAATCGTTAAGAGCACCTGCTGCTCCCCTAGAGGACCTAAAGTTCCATTTCCTGACCCCACAGCAAACAGCTATATGCACAAGGAATACATATGTAAGAAAAAAAATTTTAAGTTATGGTCTCACTGTGTAGCCCTGGCTAACCTGGAATTCACTATGAACAACAGGTTGGCTTTGAACTTACAGAGCTCCACACACTCTCCTTCCCCAGTGTTGGGATTAAAGACATGTGCCACCATATCCAGAAAATTACATTTAAAAAAAGTCATCTGCTATACTTATATGGCAGAGTTAGTTTTCAGGAATGTAGTCCAAGCACATGATTCAACAGGGAAGTCTTCTTTGAGGAGAAAATGAAACCTCACTAGTAACTTTTTGAGTCAGGGTTTCATATGGCTATGCTGGCCTTCAAACTCACTATGTCATGAAGGTTGGCCTTGGACTTCTTCTCCTTCTACCTTCAACTCCCAAGATTCTGGTAAATGTATACTCAACCATGCATGCCCCAACTAGAATATTAAGTCCTCAAGAATCATCTTCGCATTTTCTTCACTTCAGATTGCAGAGTTCCTAAGGACAACACCAGCAACAGAAGAATACCCAAACGTTTGTTGAATAGATTCCACACAACTAAAAAAATAACATTAAGCAGAGCATAGCAGAATCCTGCTCTAATCAATCTTCCTAAACATAAACAGCCTTTCCTTCTGAAGCCAGATGCAACCCTGTTCAGCTCTCCTGGTACTTGGCTACACCCTAGCACTTGACATTGGGCCAATATATGGACATCACACATGTAGTCTTTGAATGTATTTTATTGTGTGTGTGGAGGGTGTGAGTGGGTGAGTGTGGGCAAGTGCTCACACAGAGGTCAGAGGACAATATAAAGGAGTTGGTTCTCTCCTATCATGTGGGTCTGGGGTCAAACTCAGGTCTTCAGGTTTAGCAGCAAGTGCCTTTATCAGCTAAACCATCTCACCGTTCCCATTTCCATTTTGTTTTGAAATGTCTGTCTCATGTATTTCAGGAAGGACTCAAACTCACTATGTAGCCAAAGATTACCTTGAATTTTGATCATCCCCCTGCCTACACCTCCTATATTCTGGGATTATAAGTGTGAGCCACCAAGCCTAGTGCATGCTGTGCTGGGGGTGGAACTCAGAGCTCTACAAACTGAGCTACCTTCCCAACCCCCAGGATTTTACTTATAAGGTTTGAATGTCTAGCCGGGCAGTGGTGGCACACACCTTTAATCCCAGCACTTGGAAGGCAGAGGCAGGCGGATTTCTGAGTTCGAGGCCAGCCTGGTCTACATAGTGAGTTCCAGGACAGCCAGGGCTATACAGAGAAACCCTGCCTCCAAAAAAAAAAAAAAAAAAAAAGATTTGAATGTCTAAGTTCTTAACCATGTTTGTATCTTAAAATCATACAGTCAGTCCTAATACCAGTTTTTGACTTTTTGTTTTTGCTGGTTTCTTTCTTTTTGAGACTGCATCCCTAGTCTGTTAGTATAAGAAAACCGTGCCCTGTTTTTTCCTTTTCTCTTTGTCCCTTTGTCTCCACCCCCACCTCCAAATAAACCTCTGCCACACAGAAAAAGAAAACCTTAGGGAAAGCAGGGTTTGATGACTTGTAACCACAACACCTGTAAGGCTGAGACAGGATTTCTCAAATTCAAGGCCAGCCAGGGATACAGGGCAAGAACCTCTCTTCAAACAAATAAAAATGCTAGAGATTGGGGTGAGGGAGGGTCAATGCATGGCTGAACATAAACAATGCATGAAAAGTCACACAACCTGTTTTCTATGATAAATCAGTTAAAAAGCTAAATTCAATCAGAAGTTAATGAAAATAAAGGGACAGTGCACCCCAGCCATGTTCACGGACTCTACAGCCTGTCCCCAGAGTCCTTTGTCATTTCGGGGCTTCAGGTTAAGAATGGGCGTGGCACAGAGGGAGACACTCTGCTCTGCTTTACCTCAGATCCTCACTTCCTGAGGGTGCCCTGCTGGAAGATAACACTGTTTGTTATTGTGCCTGTTCTTGGACCCCTGGTTGCCTTGATCATCTGCTACAACTGGCTGCACCGAAGACTGGCAGGTTCGGTGTCTGGGCAGCAAAACAGGACTGCTATGCATCAGGGAACTCAGGCAGACCAGTATGGGAAAAGAGTGGAACCAAGGTTCTAGATTCCAGGGATGGGAATCTTTACTCTCACCATCAGAATCCATAGGAAAACGGAGAACCACTTAATGAGATGTATAGGCCTCTTAATGGGGAGGGAGGGTTGTCTGGGGAGGTGAGGGGGGACTCCCACTGACCACCCATTGACTCATTTCTTTTTGTTTACAGGACAGTTTCTTGAAGAGCTAAGTAAGTTCTCCCTAACACCCCTCTCCAATCTTGAGACATCTCATTATGCAGCCTTAGAACTTACTATGTAAACCAAACTGGTCTAGAAACTATGGCAACCCTCTTCTTGCCTCCAAGTGTTACCGTCTTAAGCACATACCATTGTACCCAACCATTTCCCTCCTTCTAAATCGAACAAAAACCCAGCAAAGGGAACATGGTTACTGAGGGACCATTATCCCAGGGAAGGCTGGAATGACTCCTCTTGTGAGGGGAAAAGGGGAGGGAATTAACGAGACACATTTTCAGTGCCAGAGAGGCTGCTGAGCCACTCTTACCTGTTGACTTAATAGCCTTTAGTGCCCCTGAGCCAGAATTCCACTTCTGCAGCCCCCTTTAACATTCTCCATAATAGTTATCCCGAACCTCACCTCCCTCCAAGACCAACCAGGCGGTTGGGGGAGAGATCACATGACTCCTAGGAACTTTCTATCTCCTAGGTTCAAGGACTTCATAAAAAGAACCTACTGGCAGAGGTTTTTAAAGTCACTTGTCTGTCTTTCCAGGAAACCCCTTTTGAGTGATGGTTGTGTCTTCCTGGAGCGGAAGGAGAGCCCAGCAGGTCCTTGGGGATTTCCCATTGGCCTCTTTGCTGTGGACAGATTCCAATCTACATCTACAGACACATTCTGGATACCGAGTAGAACTTGATTTCCCTCCCTCAACTGTCTTTCCTCAGCTCCTTCCTCTAATTTTTGACTTCCACATCTTTTTTACCATGTTAGTCTGACTATAGAAAACACCCTGTGGTGAAGGCCAGGCAGTCTATCAGGAGACACCTATGCACCAGAGTAATACAGGAGTGATTCTGCCAACCAGGATACGCAGCACTTCATCATTGTGAACTATAGAACATCAACTCTGCAAATGGTGGATATTTCTTCCAAGACCACAGCCTTGACTGGGAAGAATATCAATGTGGGGGGGGGGTCAGGAACAGAAGAGCCCACAATATCGGGGAAAGCTAAGTGAGCCAGGGTATGAATATGAGCACCTGAACCAAAACCTGGAGCTAAAATTCAAAAGAATACCGACCAGAGAAATACCATCTTGCTTTGGCAGCCTGGTGGGAGGACCTTGAGAAGCAAGGGCTGAGAACTGGGTCTGCTCCCCTATGTTCCACACCTTCGTGCCCTTCATACCCCTGCCTCTCATTTTCTCCTACCTTATTTCTCTGAGAACCAATGTGGTTTTTTTCCCCCAAAAATTACTACTTGGTGGTCTACCAGACACAAACAAGCTAGGTGCTAATTAATAATACAAGTTTCTCTGTGCATACTTCTTTTTCTTTCCTTGTCTCTTTCCTTCATCATCCACTTCTCTCCTGTTCAAGCCTCCTGATGGCAGAGGTCAAGTCTTCAGGAAAAAAACAAATACAAAGACCTCAGTTTGACCTCCCCTCCCCTTCTTTTAGTTTTAAAAATTGTATTTATTTTGTGGGGTGGGGGTAAGGGGTGGGGGTGGGGGGTGTCGTGCATGGGTAGGTGTGAAGTCAGAAATCAGTCCGAATCTTCTTCTGTCACAGGACTCTCAGGGCTGGTGGCACCCTCCATTTCCCACGGAGCCACCCTACCTTTCCCAGACAGGCCTTCTGTTTCAGGATTCTCAGTGCAGGCACGTTTCCGTCTTCTCCTCCTGGATTCCATCCTCTTTCCCGAGGAGTCCCTTACTTTAAAAATATTTCCCAGCACCACGGGTTCATGAAGATAGCCGAGCAAATGACCCAGGATTTCCCAGCATTTACTGAATCTGATTGGTCTTTGGCAGCACAAGTGATCCAGCAGGCTCTCCTTTCCCCTAAAGGAGCTGTCACAGACGGGGCAAGTGTAGATCTTTTGCATTCTGAGTGTGTTGGATGAGTGGGCCGACTCTTTGCAGCAGAAGTGCTGGTTGGGTTGACGTCTGAAGTGGATCTTGAGGTGGGTTAAGAGACAGGTTCTCATGGTAAACGTTATGTGACAATAGGGACAAGAGATCTTTTCTCTTGAACGGACCACTGTAATAGAGTTGGATCTGACATTCAGGGTCGAGGCTCCGCTGTTCCGTGCCTTAGCCCTGGCCACTGGTCCCTGGATCACTTTCACATACTTGAGGGCGGGCGCTTGGGATCTAGGTGTTGTAGGTGGAACCCTACTCTTCAGCCTCTGGTTGCTAGCCTGGTTGCCAGCCTGGTTGCTAGCTGCTGGCTTGTTTTGGTGTACCTTCAGGTGACGGTTGACCTCAGACTGATCCCGGAAACACTTTCCACACTCAGGGCATGAACGGGGCCTATAACCTAAATGAGCACGTCGGTGACGGCTCAGTCCAGAAGCATCACGGTAAGTCTTGCCACAGAAATTACAAAAGAAAGGCCTCTCTCCACGATGCTGAGCCTTGTAGCCCTTGCCTTTGCGGCTTTGTGGATTTGTGACTGCCAGCCTCCGGGACCTCACAGGAAACTGGTGATTAAAGAGGAAGGTGTTCTTTTTGAAACATTTGCCACAGGTCAGACAGAAAAAGAATGGTCCACCTTTGAATACCCCTGTGCAACTGGAGGACTTCTCCTGCTCCTCGTTCTTATCTTGCAGATCTGAGCTAGGTTCTTGAGGTTTCTTCTTGCTTCCTATAGTAGAGGAGGGAAAATACACAGTTCATTATGAGAATGCCTGCACAAGGTTTGTGCTCAGTACAAGCCACTTTCCCTTTTCCCAACCTTTAAAATGCAGCCATTCACCCTTGGGCTTCATAGGCTAGAAATAGGAAAATGTAATAATTGCTGCTGCTGCTGCTACTACTACTACTACTACTACTACTACTACTGACTAGTAAAAGTTTCATAGGCATCTTCTATAATTGCAAATATCTAAATACCCAACTTACATCTTTGAAATCCATCTTCCCACTCTCACTACGACTCAGTCTCCCAGATAACCCCACAGATAATGAAGCAGTAGTCCTCCCCTCAGCCCTGATTACACACGTGTCTGCCAAGTACAAAATATTAATGGAGAATTCCCTACTGTAAGACCACATTCACATCACTTTTTAATATAGATTATAATTATTCTATATTACTAGTATTTTGATTTACTACTGTGTCTACTACAGCAAACAGAACTTAGGACCTGGGGATATAGTTCAGCAGCACAGCACTTGCCTAGTACACACAAAACCTAGGGCTCAATCCCCAGCTCTGTAAAAACAAAAACCAAGCAATTAGGCCTCAGTACTATGTGTGGCTATAGCTTCAGTAACCACCTGAACAAAATACTTTCAGATACAGAGAACTCATCCCCCAGTGTTGGGGAAGCAAACCATGTGCACAAGGGACACAAAGCGCTCTACCAGTGAGCTAGCTACACTTCCCACCCAAGGGAAGACGACTGTATCATGAAGATTGATGCTATCATTACTAATAACTGAATTGGAGCACAAAGCAACACACCAGGACCGTCTGAGCTGGGAAGTGTGGCCAACCTCAATTAACATTCCTCTCAGTTCCTTAAGTCCTCCTATCTCTGGAACAAGCTTATCGTTCTCCAGAGCAAGGCTGTGGAGAGCTTGTTTCTCCCAGGAAGAACTTCTTAATCAAAGGATGCAATCTCTCCATTCCTGGAAACTAGGATGACTTGTTTTGAAAATCTTGGCTATTCATTACGAAGCCAGTGGACTTAAAACTTTGATCTCGGGGTTTCCTCTAGTCCCAAGTCTAACGCAGATGGAAAGATACTGAGCCTGAAGCACTAGGTCAGCTCACCATGCTGGGACTGTCCTGGGTCTTTTTAACCCTCCTCTCTCCTCTGCAGTTTTAAAATGACATTTTTTACTATATTGTATGCATGTGTGCAAGTGTTACACATGCTACGGCGTGCTTATGGGGGTCGGCAGACAACTTGTAGGGCTGGTTTTCTCTTTACACCAAGTATATTCAAATTCTAATTATCAGCCTTGGTGGCAGGCACTCCTAACCACTGAACCATTTTGCTGGCCCTTGGTTTTGTGAGATGATAGGCCCCCAAATGCACGATGAAACCAGGGTGTTGGGATTACAGATGTGAGCTACCATACCCAGCTTCCTTTACAATTCTCACCTGTTGTCTTTGGAGGTTAGAGACCTGATCTCTGCCCTTTTTCTTTTTGTAAGCTGTTCCAATCTTGTATTTTGGCTCTAAATGGAGTCATATTTTGGGTGGGGAGAGGGGCATGGTTTTGTTGTTTTTGGTAACAAGGTCTCCATATACAATGTAAGCTGGCTCTGAAATATCTCCATCCTTCTGAGTGAGATGCACTACCAAGTCTGTCTGCTGTATGGAAATGAAGCAAAGTGGTCCCATGCTAAGCCCCTTTATGTCTTATAAACAAACAAGCTACCTCCTATAGGCTTGCTTTAAGAACATTAATCTAGGGCTAGCAAGATGGCTCAGCAGTTCATGCACCTGTTGCTCTTGCAGAGGACCTGCATACTGCCCCGAGTAACTGCATGGTAGTTTACAACCATCCATAACTCCAGTTCCAGGGGATCCCATCCATCCTCTCTTCAAACCTGTATGGACACCAGGCACACACAAAGTGCGCATACAAACACGCAAGCAGATCACTCTTATACATAAAACAAACCTTTTAAATGGGGTGGGGGGTGCTTTTAAAGAACATTTATCTAAGACACTTGGTTGCAGCTTCTAGTATAACACCTCACACACAAGAGTGACTAAATATCAGTTGGATATACAGGCAAGTGGTTTTTTGAGGTAGTTTCGCAATGTAGTCCAAGCTGGCCTCAATCTCTATAACCAAGGTCGGGGTTTAGTTTGCAATCTCCCCGAGTCAGATCCAGGAATGTTGGGAGGGTTAGAAGTCTTGGGATTACAGGCTTTGGTCAACAAACCAGGCCTGACAGGAAAATTTACATATTTTCACAATATAACAATTACAATGATAAAGGTGTTGCCTTGGGGTTGGGAAAGTAGCTCAGTAGATAACCTGCTCACCATACAATCATGAGCTCTTGAGTTTGAGCCTCAGAATGCACACTAAGGTCAGGTGTAATGGCATTTGGATGTAAACCCAACCATGAAACAGAAAAGGCAGATCCTTAGGGCTCACTGGTCAGTCAGCCTAGCTGAATCAATGAGTTCCAATGAGTGAGACCCAACCCAAAAACAAAACAAAAAGTATAGAGTGGCTCTATCCTGAGGAATGAAGCCCAAATTTAACCCTGGCCTCCATGTGAACACCTAAGTGTACCTACATATACATGAACACACACACATTATCTTTGTATTCCTGGGGTGCTTCTTTTGTTTTCAGGTTTATTTATTTTTTTGAATTTTTTGTGACTCAAGTGTTTTGCTTACTTGTGTGTGTGTATATATATATATATATGTGTATGTATGTATGTATGTATGTGTATATATATCTATACATACATACACATATACATATGTATATATGTATGCCCAGTGCCCATAGAAGTCAGAAGGTGTGGGACCCCTGGAATTAGAGTTATGAATGTTTGTGAGCCACCATGTGGGGCTAGACACTGAACTAAGGTCCTCTACAAGAACAAGTACTCTCTCAACCCTTAAGCCTCCTCTCTGAACCCATGCAGGTAGTCCAGGCTAGCCTTAAAGTTGCTATGTAGCTGAGAATCACCCTAACCTGGTCTTCCTACCTCTTATTTTCAAGCCTAGCTTGTCATCTAAGTTTTTATTGCTTTTACCTTTTTTACCCCGGAACTTTGTGACTCAGATCTTTCAGGCTGATTTTGGTCTATCTGAGCAGAAACACCAACAGTATTTTCTAAGGCTATAGGACAGGGAGAATGCTGAAGGAGTCAGTCTCTTACCGACAAATGTCAGGTTCTTGAAGGTTTCTGACATCACTTTCTGGTAAAGGGTCTTCTGTGTAGAAGTAAGATATTCCCATTCTTCCTGGGTGAAAGACACTGCCACGTCCTCATAACTGACTGGTGTCCTGGATGGCTGGGAAGACTTAGAATGTAAATACAGAGACTTGAAGTGTCTGTTCAGGGACTTTTTGCCCCTAAGTCTCTGAACTATCACATCTGCCTTGGCAACGCATTCAGGACTTTCTACAGTCCTGACCATAGATATAGAACCAAATGTATAATCAAAATCTCTGCTGAGTGTGTAAGCAAAACACATATTACAGATTCCCTTAACTTATCCTGAAAAATGTGGTTTTGCTTTTATAAATGCGGTACCCCTGAGTTTCCGTGCCAAGAGCTTTCCTGAGGCACTAGCCTGCTCCTGGTCACCAGCTTAAATAAAGGAGGGGAGGAGAGGGGAGAGGGGAGAGGGGAGAGGGGAGAGAGGAGGGGAGGGGAGGGGAGGGGAGAGGAGCCTATGAAGGATTCCAAGGTGGTATGGGAGTTAGAGATCTTGCAATTCCTTTTTTCTGTTGTTTGGCCTGGGACAATCTGGGGTTCTACCAGATCCACAGGTGGGTAAAAGACCTCAACATGAACCAAGGTTCAAGAGAATCTAGGGCCTGCCACTTCCTTTACCGGACCATCTCCTTTCTGCTGTTGGATTTCACTAGTAATCTCTCCATGTTAAGTCCTCTATTTTGCTCTACCTGTGTTCTGAGAAATCTCTCACTGAACCTGAAGCTCTTCAACTCAACAAGAATATCTGGCTAGAAAGCCTCTGGGATTATTCTGCTGACCTTGTCTGTCTGTCTGTCTTCCTTCCGTTTGTTTTAATGTGGAGACTGAAGATCCCACATTGGGTCTTCAACTTTGTGCAACAAGTACTTTACAACATGCCGAGCCATCTCCCCAGTCTTTCCACCCATAATCTTTCTTTGGGGCTTCTATAGAGCAGCTAACATACTACCTACCCCATGGAGCAGCATGTCTTTAGTGGTGTCTCTTTCTACTTTTAGAGCCTTCTGGTCTGGATCCCAAGGCTAATGGGACTCTATATTTCCCAGGCACTGGGCAGTTGGAGGGTTCCTACATGAGCCCCAGAATTTGATACTGCTTCTTATAACAAAAGTATCTACTCTAAAAAAGGTTGTCTTCCTTGATGGTTCAACTGTCCAAATTCTCCTTTCATGATTGACAGCTTTAGTTCCCTCAAAGCCCAGGCCATAGAATTCAGGGCTCTGATTACCTGTTTCCTAGCTGCCATTGTTTGGTAATGCCAGGCTGGTCCTAGGCGTTTGACTTCTATTCCAGACTGCTTCTAGCCACAATTTGTTGGTGCCCACTTCTAGAAATCTAAGGTTTAAGAAAAATAGATAATATCAGCAAAGGGAGAGAGTAAGGAATAAGTGCCTCCGTAGCACCCAGTTACTAGCTTCCTGCACTGTGGTAGAGCCTTCTCCGCAGTACCAAGAGAGGTAAATTGGCTCCATTTTCACAAACCTCAAGAATAAGCGTTAAGTCATCCATTCTAGGATGTGTGATCCACGGGAAAGTAAAGTTTAATTCTAGATTCAGTACCACTGAAAAGTACATACCTGAATGCGTCACATACCACTCTGAGTTTTGTCTCTTCATCCTCTGACTTGATTTCACTGGAAAGATGAGAGCTTATATCTCTTCCAGGACCAGAAATTAAAATATAGATTCTGTGATTTGAATGTGTGTGTGGTATCCTGGGGCTCAAACCTAGAAGCTTATGCCTGCTAACCAAGTGCCACTGAGCCTTATGCATACCCCTAGCTCCATGACTTCAATGTTTAATATATAGATACGATATTTCCAATGGACCTAGCCTTTGATGACCTCTTAAGCTGAAAATGTCACTAGGTCAGAAATGCAAGTAATATGCCTACCGAACAGAACCTTATAGCTTAGTAACAAAGTACACTGACAGTGTGTAGTTTCCTTTCCTGATCTACTAGCTGTCTGGAAAGTGTAGCCTGTGACTACTACCCAGCATAAAGGACTATCAGAGTATCTATCTATCCCTATGCACCACATAGTACTAGTCTAGGGACGAGTTAAATCAAACCCCAAAATAAGCTGTCTGACTATGTAAGGCCATCCCATCATTTTGGATCATTTTAAGTCTTGGCAGCGTGAGTCCAGTATCACATGTACAGCACAGTGATAACAACCCAATATCATTTAAATTCTTTGTTCACTCTGAAATTTTTTTAATTTCTATTTCTCCTCTCTAGATGCAGGGAAGCATAAAGGCACAGAGACTCGTGGCCCTTTCTTTTCCTCTCAATTCTTTTGCTACGTGAAAGTGCCAGCAAGGAACAAGGCATTCAAGGAATCGCTAGCTCTGATCCCCAAAAAAGTTGCCAGGAAAGCTGCATTCTGAGGTTGATTTTCTTCCTTCCTTCTGTCTGTCTCACCTCTCATTATTCTTCCGTTGGAAAAAAAAAAAAAAAAAAAAAAAAAAAAAACATTCCAAACAGTGTCTTCCAGGACCTGTCCATACAGTTCTATGCTAGTGTCTTCCAGGACCTGTCTTTAACCATTCTCAGCAAAGACCCCTTTATCAACAAGTCTTAACAATAGCATAAAGATGCGTGGTGACCTAGACGATTACCTAAACACTAGGAAGGCTGAGACAGGATCTCCGGGAGTTCTAGGACAGCCTGGGCTACAGAAAGCATAAAACATCATCAACAACAGCAGCAGGAGCTGCTGCACATTCACACAAAGCAGGGAGTGGTCTTTAATATAGATACAGGCTGATTAAGGAGACTGACAGGTGTTGGGTACCTCCATCCACCTCCTCACTCATTTACCTCTGATTGTTCTTTCCTGGTGCAGGAGCCCTGAGAAGGCAAGAGACTAAATAAGACTTGGCTGTTGATTGGCCGGAGGTCAGGTCCCGTCCCTCCCGACTCCCACCCCCCTGGCATGGGAGATGGGCCAGGCCTGGCCTCACCCTTCCACTGGGTAAATTTCTGGAGGGACTGTGCAGACGTCTCTCAACCCTGAGTGCACTCCTCCAACTAAAGCCCATTCATTGTTTCACAAATCTGAGGAGTCAGCCCCAATAGCACAAAGGAAGCTAAGACAGGAAGATCAGGCAAACTTGCCACAATACACCCCGTCTGTCCGGCTCTCTAAAATCTGTGGCCCCGCCGCTCTCACGCACAATCTGACAAGAAATGCCCGCCGGCTTTGCCCGGTCAGCCCCGGTCCCAGACTCTAATCCCCCGAGGTTTCAGCCACGTGAGCCTTTCCACCGCGGAGCCAGGCGGCTTCTCCCACCCAGGTGTCGGGCCCTCGTGGCTCCACCGAGGGAGCGGCTCCACCCGGGTCCCCGCACGCTCTCACCGCGCTCGACAGCCCTACTTGAGGCTCGGCAGTCCTGCCGTTCCCAGCGCTCGGCTTCTGAGCCGTAGCCTCGGACCACAGCCACACAAAGGGCTGGGCGCGCGTTCCAGCCTCGACCAGAACGCAGCGGCGTGAAACCCAGGAAGGGGCCCTTGCCAGAAGTCAGGAATCCGCTACTTTGTCCCTCTGCTTCCGTTCTGCTCCGTCCGCAGGTAACACATCTCAAGTGGCTGTCTGCCAAGGTCAGAAATTTAGATCTGAAGAAGCCCAATGCCTGAATGCCACGCCTTCTCGTCCCGCCTACTGTTGGTCTTCACTGGTCTCAGCTGCGCTAGGAAATTCCATTTCCTAAGATAAGTATTTACTCCTGGGGTGGGGAATGGGAGTGGGGGATGGGGGTAGGGGGTGGTGGGAGGGACGGGTGACTCAATTTCCGTAATTCCTTGTACTAGGCAGCTGAAAGTGAGTTCCACGCCTGCCTGGGCTACACAGTAAAACACACACACACACACACACACACACACACACACACACAAATAAAATAAGGTAAGACTAAAGAAAAACTGGAACACTTCGCAGACAAGTAAAGTGGGCCGTGGAGCAACATCTTAGCTAAAGTAAAATCCAAGAAAGCACAGGAGACTTAGACTATAGTTACAGGATAGCTCAGTAGTTAGAGAGGATTCCAGGACACCTAGCACAGAGAGACCTGTAACCAGGGAACCCCACACTCTTCGTTTGGTACCATCCCATATGTGGCATTCACTCATACAGACTCAGGACAATAAAAATAATGATTAAAAAAAAAAAGATACAGACACTTCACAGGTATCACATCACGGTCAAGTCGTATTAGTGTTTCACATACCAAATTCACTTCAGTCTCTCTCTGTAATCCTTTCTTTTGTTTGTTTGGATTTGTTTTTAATAAGTTCCATTGGAATTATAACACTTAACCCAGGTCTCAGGCAGCCAAAGCACAAACATAGTTGGGGAGGGTGATAGGAAAGTATAGAAGGTACTAGGTTGCTGGGTGGTGGTGGCGCTCGCCTTTAATCCCAGCACTTGGGAGGCAGAGGCAGGCAGATTTCTGAGTTCAAGGCCAGCCTGGTCTACAAAGTGAGTTCCAGGACAGCCAGGGCTATACAGAGAAACCCTGTCTCGAAAAACCAAAAAAAAAAAAAAAGAAGAAGAAGAAGGATTGAAGCAATCCATATGTAACAGGCCTGTAGTGAGGTAAAAGAACAAACAAACAAACAAAAACCACGCTTTCCGTCAATAATGAACTGTTTCTCACCCTGACTTCAAATTACCTTATTTACAAAACTGAGCAACCATAATTAGCTGATTTAGGTTCTTCAACTTTAAATAAATAAATAATTTATTTATTTATTATTTACTTACTTTCTTAGAGACAGCTCTTCCTAGGAACTCACTATGGAGCCATGCTGACCTTGAATTCAAGACCCCCTCGACTCAGTGATTGAGTGTATACTGGCTTCTGGTCCTTAATTCTTGAGGTGGAAACACCATGTTGGCCAGCAGGTAGCCCCAGCACACAGTCAAACACTATAGGACAAATGAAACCCTTACAAAGGTTGGTTCAACATTTTATGCTGGCCACTAGGCTGTTTCCAGCTGATGTTTGATGTGCTAAGAACCTCTTGAGAAAGCCCAGGCACATTCTAGCCCACTGCACTCCACCTTTATCTAGCTCAGCATCCTTCTTCCCGTGCTTCGCTGATGTCTAAGAAATGCTTCTGTCTATAAATCTTTAGTTAACTACACTCGTCCGCATAGCACTGGGTTTGTCGCCTCGCCTCTTCAGTTTCAGCACCTCTACGCTAGGTGAAAACTTGATTTAAAGAATGTAGAAAAAATTATCAACTACTAAAGAGAACATCTCTCATGTGTGGTAGTACATGCCTGTCATCCTAGCACTTGAAAGATGGATGAAGGGGGGATCAAAGTTCTCAGCCACATAGTGAGTGAGTTCAAGGCTAGCCTGGGCTACTTGAGACTCTATCTTAACTAGGAAACCATTAGATGTGTGTCATTGATTCCCTGCCAGAGTTTGGGTTCACATTATATAGAGAGAGATCTGAATAGGGAGCCAGACATAGTCATACACAATTCTAATCCCAGCACTTAAAGGGCTAAGACAAGAAAATAGCAAACTTTAAGTAAGGATCATCCTGGGCTACGTAATCAGTCTCAGGCTAGCTTAGACTATGAGACCCTGTCTGAACAATCAACTTGATGAACTTGAGAGATTGGTAAAGCATCTCTCTCTCTCTCTCTCTCTCTCTCTCTCTCTCTGTGTGTGTGTGTGTGTGTGTGTGTGTGTGTGTAGGTACTCCTAGAAACAATTATGTCATAAAGTTTCCAACCTCATGAATAGTTTAATTCATTTGTGGATTTAAAGTTTGAATAGACTAATCCAATGGGAGGTTGTAAAGCTGTGGAAGCTAGGACTTAGTTGGAGGAAGTAGGCCACTGGAAGATGTATCTGGAGACTAAATCTTGCCTTGGCTGCTTCCTGTTACTGCTCCACTATTTCCTGTGCTTTCCCATACGACACCCTCCATGACATGAGTGAGTAAAACATCCAAAACTGTAAACAAAATAGATATTTTGTCCAGGAGGAAAGAGATCAGGCCAGAGAATGGAGAGAAAAGGACGGGAGAGGAAAGGAGGAGAAGGAAGGAGAGGAGCTGCTTGTGGCTAGATTCATGCTCGTAGAACAAAATCAGTCCAGGGGCCATGATGATTTCCTGAAGACATTGTCTTTTAGCAGGATGTTGGTAATTGCCCTGGGTATAGTTTTCAGTGTTTGTGGGTTTTTTTTTTCTTGTTTTCCTGTATTAAATCAAACAAACGACACGACGGTGAACAAAAACCACCCAGCAGTGGTTAAAAGCACTCTCCACCAGGCCTGACCATCTGAGTTTGAATCCCAGAACTTGCATGGTGGAAGGCAAGAACTGACTTGCCCAAGTTGTCCTCTGACCACCATGGTGAGCAAGAACTGCAAGTCTCTGTCTGGTCTTTGTGTCTGTGCTGGATAGTTTTATATCAGCTTGGTACAAGTTAAAGTCATCTGAGAGTAGGAAACCTCAATGAAGAAAATACCTCCAGGGGGCTGGAGAGATGGCTCAGTGGTTAAGAGCACTGACTGCTCTTCCAGAGGTCCTGAGTTCAAATCCCAGCAACCACATGGTGGCTCACAACCATCTGTCATGGGATCCGATGCCCTCTGGTGTGTTTGAATGCAGCTACAGTGTGCTATAGTAGTAATAAATAAAAATAGTAGTATAATAGTAGTAATAAATAAAAAGAAAAGAAAATACCTCCATAAGATCAGGTTATAGGCAAGCCTGTATGGTATTTTCTCAATTAGTGATTGATGGGAGTAGAGCCCAGCTTATTATGGGTAGTACCACCTGTAGGCTGGTGATCCTGGGTTCTACAAGAAAGCAGGCTGAGCAATCCAGGAGCAGCAAGCCAGTAAGCAGCACCCTCCATGGCCTCTGCATCAGCTCCTGCCTCCACGTTTCTGCCCGATTTGACTCCTGTCCCGTCTTCCTTTGATGATGAACAGTGAGTGATATGAAGTGTGAGGAAAATGAACCCTTTCCTCCCCAACTTGCTTTTTGGTCATGGTGTTTCATCAAAACAATAGAAACGTTAAGGAACACCTGTAGGTATTTACCAACCCCTAAGCAAATTACTGCAGCCCCAGTGGCTCTAGTATTGACAGTATTCAGATCAGGAGGCAAGCATGGAAGGACTGAGATCCAAATTCTGAATATAGTTGGCAATGTACTCAGTGTAGAATGTTTGGCTAACATACAGAAAGCCCTGGGTTTCATCCCCTGTATCATAAACAAACAAAAATCTGAACACAAACTCTATCCAAACTCCAGGCTGACTACTAAAGTAAGTACTCATGAGATGTAGAGAAACCGGACCATGAAGGAAGTCTGTCCCTATCCTGGTGCAGACACTATCCTGGTGGGACTTGCAAATCTGCACCTTTTTTGGGGGTGGGGGTGGGGTGTTTTGAGACAGGGTTTCTCGGTATAGCCCTGGGGCTGGCTGTCCTAGAACTCACTTTGTAGACCAGCACCTTTCTATTCACCTCCCCACCCCCAATCAACACACCTATAAGCAGAATACTTGTAATCTCAGAATTTAGGAGAGAGGATTGCAGCACACTTGGGTTACAGGGAAAGACCCTGTTTAAAATTACAAAACAAACAAAAAACCCTTAATGGCATAAATCACTAACCTCCAGAATTTTTAGCTGTTCTTAGATTTGGAAGTTTTGGAGAAATTATAGAAACTAGATGACCATGGAAAGGTGCAAAAGCTTGAGCAGAAACTGGACAAACCTTTGTTCATCACTAAGTCACACGGATGCAGAACAAACCACTTAAATATCCTGTCCCAAAATGAAGCTAGAGGGTACAGGAAAAATGGAGCCTGAATGTCAGACACTGCACACAGACACTCCGGGTACGTTAGTTAACACTCGTCTAAAGAAAAAGCCTGAGGATGTAGCTCAGTGACTGACAGGGTGTTTACTTAGCTTATGAGATTTAAGAGCTCAAGTTTGAGGCGGGGTAACATAGTGGCATCTTGTCTAAAAAAAACCCCAAAGAACCAAAAAACATACCGCCTCCAAACAAGCAAACAAAAACGAAAAAACGGAGGCAGAGGTAGGTGGATTTCTGAGTTCGTGGCCAGCCTGGTCTACAGAGTGAGTTCCAGGACAGCCAGGGCTATACAGAGAAACCCTGTCTCGAAAAAAAAGAAAAGGAAAAATGAAAAAATC
Organism: Mus musculus; assembly: GCF_000001635.26. Taxonomy (NCBI): domain Eukaryota; kingdom Metazoa; phylum Chordata; class Mammalia; order Rodentia; family Muridae; genus Mus; species Mus musculus. The sequence continues at coordinate 3,359,045 of NT_187004.1, read as the reverse complement.
TCCAGCAATCTTAAGAGAAACCTAACACACATAGTTTTTAACCTGACATGCAAGTGTACTTTCAAGCAAAATATAAACTCATACCTATACAATACAATGAAAAATTTTATGTTAAGATGTTTCGCTACCTCTTTCCCTCTCTTCCCTTTTCTCTCCGCCTCCCATAACCTGACATTTCAGAACCTAATATTTCAATGAGTCACTATCCATGTGAAAAGCAGAGCTTGAGCTAGAAGAACTTAACCCTGTCTCCAATAGGACCCATCCCAGAAGCATTAATGTCCCCACTGCTAAACTTCCGGTGGTGCATTCTTCTCGATTTCCACCCAGCATTCCTTTTGTCCTCCCTCCCAGGCTCAATTTACCTATTTTGACTTCTGTGACCTCCTTGTCGTCCCTGGACCTTGCCCTGGGTGGCTCTGGCTCCTCCCCCATCTTATTTGTGGAAAGTTCTGGGCTTGTTCCCAGGAGGAGGGAAGTTCTAGCCCAAATGGAAGCTACAAACTAGCTGTGTAGTCAAGCTGGAGACTTGTATCATGAATCAGAGTCCACCATCACTCAAAGAAGAGGACACATCTGTGTTTGCCTAGATTTGGGAAGCACTCAGACTCTGTTAGCACTTGACACTGCTTTGAGTTCTGAGTCAGGTCTCAGGAAGTTTCTGTAAGAGGTTGTAGGGTCTTCTAGCCTCAATATCACGGCCACACGAGGGCGCTGCTGCTCTGACCTCTCAGATTGTGTCTGATTGGGAATCAGTTGGAAGTGGCCTACTGAAACCTGGATGGACAAGGGTGGTTAGGAATGAGATGTTTCTGACCACCCAGATCTACGCAGTAGGTGGAAGAAAGTTAGAGCTGTTAGAAGGAATCCTGTAGTATCTCTGAGTATTCCCCTCTCCATCTGTTTGCTGTCAACACTGGAAAATGGAACAGATTGCTTTGTTGTTCCAGTTTCTGTTGGTTAGTTGTGGGGTAGAGACAGTGTATATATGCACACAGAGCAGGGGATTCAACCCAGGGAATATATTAATTAGGCAATCTATTACTGAGCCACACTCCCTGTCCCTGAAAACTATTTTCTAATCATGACCTTTTAAATTTTAGAATGTAAGGGATTGGAGAGATGGCTTAGTGTTTAAGAGCACGTACCGCTCTTGCAGAGGGCCTGAATTTAGTTCTCAGCACCCACATCAGATGGATCACAAGTCTGCAACTTCAGCTTCTCTGTAACACACACATAAATAAATCTTAAAATAAAATTTAGGATGCTTTTATTTTCCCCAGAGAAACTGCAAAGGTAATATATAGAGTCACCAGTTTCTCTGTTTAAAACATCCTACAGGGCTGGAGAGACAGCTCCATGGTCAAGAGCATATTGTCTGCTCATACAGAGGACCCAGTTCCAATTCCAACACTCACATGGTAGCTCACAGTCCTCTTATGACTTCCAAGGGCACTGCATATGTGCTTCTCATGACCTCATGCAAGCATACATATACATGCATAAAACTAAATCTCACATCACCATACATTTTATAACCCATGAAACTATATGGACACACTTATTTATACATATTTTATTTACACTCTTCAGTTGTTACTAATGTCCTTTTTTTTTCCTAGGACGTTATCCAAGGCACCACACACTCGGTCTCAGTTGATCCTTAGGGCTCCTCTGTGACAATTTCTCTGATTTTCCTAGATTTTGATAACCCTGAAACTTTTGAGGAGGACTAGCCCCACATACTGATGAATGTTATTTGACTTAAGTTTGACTGGGACCATGCATTTAAGAAGTCCAGAGAGGCAAAATGATGCCTGCACCGTGTCAAGGTTGTGCACCATGCTCTTGATTTGTCCTGGGGGAAAACCTGTAAGTGTGGCCATTGTATATTGTATAGTTAAGTGTTTTCTTAGTTTTAAAGAAACTACTGGGTATCTCCCATGTGTGGCTATACTATTTGTATCTCTGTCAGCAATGAATGGAGACTTCTGATAGTCATAATTCTTACAAGTACTTGCTATAAAATTTGTTTTCTCATTTCTGTGACCAGATGCATCACAAGAAGTGACCTGTTGGGGGAAAGTTTATTTTGGCTCTCAGTCAAAAGGTAAAGTTCACCACAGAAGGGGAGGTGTGGCTACAGGAGCAGCTAGCGGTGGTACAGGTGGAGTCTGGGTGGGTTGGAAAGTAAAGAAAAAGGAATGAAAGTGCTCAGCTGGCTTTCTCCTGTTTCCATTTTCATTCAGTCTGAGAATTAAGCCTGTTTGATAATGCCATTCACATTCTGGGTGGGTCTTCTCTTCTCAAAAAGCGCCCTTGAAGCTATGCCCAGCAGGGGGTGGTTTCTAAATCCAGACAACTCAGTAAAGAAGATTACTCATAAGGCTGGAGAGATGGCTCTGCAGTAAAGAGAACCCGCTGCCCTCCCAGAGGGCCTGGGTTCAATTCCCAGCACCCATATGACAATTCACAACTGTCTTTAACTCTAGTTTTGGGGGATCTCACACCAACCCACATAAAAGAAAATTAAGTAAATTGTTTTCAAAAAGAAGATTAATCATAAGTTCATCCCATGTGAACTTTACACCCAAACTGTCACTTTAATCCATCATATTCTGTCCTTAATCCCCACAAGGTTTCAAGTATGTCTCATAATATAAAGTGCAGATAGTAGTTGGCTCCTCTGGAAGAGCAGTAGGTGGTCTTCACACTGAGCCATATCTGTGGACCCACTATCCACAGTCGTAACAGCTGTACCATTAGGAAATCTAAATCCAAAATCTCCTCAGAAGTTCTAACTACGAACCCTGTTTAAAAATAACAACAACAAAAAAGTAGATACTCTAATAATGGTATAAAGTTAATATTTCCATTGGGGAGGGGGGCAGAAGGATGAGGAAGAGAAGAAGGAGGGAGAGGAGGAGGAAGAGGAGGAGGAGAATAGAAAAAAAGGAAAAAAATAGCAGGAAAATACTTGTATTGTGGTTTACTCCAAACCCAGCAAGCCAAACACCAACCATTACAGTTCTGTGCCCAACATCAACATCTGAGTGGCTCAGCTCCGCCGTTTGAAGCACTTGTGGCCAGTCTTTGGGTCTGGGTCAACTGTCTGCTATTTTTGTTGTTCTTGTTTTGAAATGAGTCTTGCTGGGTAGCTGGAGGTTGGCCTAGAACCTGTGATAAGGCTTCTTGCTTGGCTTCTTGCTTGACCTCCACAGTTTCAGAATTACAAGTATGAACTGTGACACCTGGGTTAGAAATCCGAGTCATGGTTTGTTTATTTACCTCAAGGGTTTTTGTTGAAAGGTTTAAACAAGTTTTTCAGTCATGTTTGTATTAGACCTTGAAGAACCTGAGTACAAACTTTTTTTTTTTTCTTTTCATTTCTTTTGTGGACAGGAACTCACTTTCTGGTATAAAGCGAAAGGCCCTGAAAAGCATAGTGGGCTGGGCTGCTTCATCTTTAAATATGGAGTGGAAGTATGAATGCAAACGAGGACATGGCTGCTGCTAGGAATGGTTGAAGAGAAGGTTTTCGGGGATTTTTTACTGTAGATGTGAGGGAGAGTTCTGCCAGATGCATCTGGAAAGGTACGTACGGACTGAACTGGACCATAAAGGGGGTGGGGGTGGGAGCAGAACAAGAAGAAAAGAGAGGGGAGGGGGCAAGAGAGGAGGAGCCATGGCCCAAGAGGCAAAGGATAACCCAGCACATGTGGCTAAAATGGCTGAGTTATATAGAAAAGAGAAGCTGGGGAAAGGGAAGCGAAGCCCAGGCCCTGGGTTGGAGAGGTTTAGGTAGGGGGCAGGGCAAGAAATGCTGGGCGGAGTCACAGGGGCTGAGATTTGCCTTGGGTTTCTTTGAGACATAAGAAAGTAGCCACACAATTCTTTAGAAATGATGTATAGGAAAACAAGAAGTAAAAATAACTTTGGAGGGGGAGGGGGAAGAAGAGGGAGAGTGCTACAATAGGGTCTCACAGTGTACCACTGGCTATCCTGAAACTCACTGTGTAAACCAGGCCTCCTGAGTGTTAGGATTAAAGGTATGTGCCACTATGCCTGGCTTGGTGAAAAAAGGGTGTATGTATGTATGTATGTATGTATGTTTGTTTTTCAAGACAAGGGTCTTCTGTGTAGCTCTGGCTGTTCTGAAACTCACTCTGTAGACCAGGCTGGCCTCAAACTAAGAGATTCTTCTGTCCCCTGAGTGCTGAGATTAAAAGCATTTGCTACCACTGCCCGGCAGGAAAATATATATATTTTAAGATTTATTTATTTGTTTGTTTGTTTATTTTATGTATATGAGTGCACTATATCTGTACAGATGGTTGTGAGCCTTCATGCGGTTGTCAGGTATTGAATTTAGGACCTCTGCTCACTCTGGTCAACTCCACTCACTCAGTCCCTGCTTGCTCCAACCCAAAGATTTATTTATTATTATACATAAGTACACTGTAGCTGACTTCAGATGCACCAGAAGAGGGCATCAGATCTCATTACAGGTGGTTGTGAGCCACCATGTGGTTACTGGGATTTGAACTCAGGACCTTTGGAAGAGCAGTCAGTGCTCTTACCCACTGAGCCATCTCGACAGCCCGAATTTTTTTTTTTTTTAATGAACAAAATGGAGAGATGGCTCAGGGGTTAAGAATGCTTAATTTTCTTAAGCGTTTCTAGTTCAATTCCCAGCATCCACTTTTTCCACAACCACCCGTAACCCCCATTCCAGAGAATATGGTACTTTTCTTCTGACCTCCGTGTGCATAAACACATTTATGGTGCACATAAATACATGCAGGCAAAACACTCACATATAAAATTAAGTGAATAAATCTAGTTAAAAAAAAAAACATTGCTCTTAAGAAAGCAAATCTTGCCTTTGAATTTTACAGACAGTATAGCATTACTGCTTTTGGGAGTACATGTCAAGGGTAAATACTCTTAAATATCAAGATCCTCCAGAGGTTCCTCTTCCCCTTCAGTAAGATAAAACCACATCCCCTAATGAGTTGATAATCTTAGTGGCAGCCTACAGCTGAAAGTAGAAGATTCAGAACTAGAGTTGTAGTTTTTCTCTCATCTCAGGTGAAAGAAATTGTGAATAACTGACATTTCTGATTCCCCTCGAGCTGTTGTTAGAGTCAGTAAACAACCTATTTAATTGTCTAGCTATCACAGCCAAGTTGTATCAGGCACTCTTAGCGTTGCAGGCTCTTTTTGTTCTCTGACTTCTCACCAGTGTATATTTAGAGAGAATTTTGTTATATAAATTTGATGTTACCATATAAGATCCTAAGGAAGTGGTTTTACTTCCATGTCCTCAGAGCAGACCTCACACTTCCTACTTATTGCTGTTTTGGAAAGTTATCTTGATTTAGTAGGTTAGAACAGAGCGGCACATGACAGGAAGCCTCATCTAGCTCTTGCACACAAGCTAATGGCTAATGAGGCTGGGCTCCTGCTGACCACAGTCTGATAGCCCTTCCTGAGAAGGGGAACAAACCCTCTCCTTTACAAGTCTAACATCACCTCTTACAAGATGCAGGAGAAAGAACTTTCTCTCTCTTAGCTGACGTTGGTTTTGCTTCTTCACCCTACAAAGCCAATCTTGTCAGTAAGGGAAGAAGGAAATTGAACTCAGAAATAAAATACCTTGATTGGCAGAAAACAAAACCCTGAGCGCTATAATTCTCTGAATTCCCTCAGGAAGATGTGTTCTGCTCATTTTTCTTTTAGATTCCTTCACACCCTGACTTGATATTTCTGTCTGCACTTGCATTTAGAGAGAAAAAAATTAATCTGGAGTCCAATACCTCAGGCATAAAGTGAATTTCCTTCAGGATTTTCTTCAATACTTAAGGATGTTTTAGATTCCATGGCCTTTACCCAAGGCTCCATCCTCACACAATATGCTGATAATTTCTTAACCAGATAAAACAGGGTGTCCTTATAGACATCATTCAGAAAGCTCCTGATAAACAAGGCTATGAAGCCCGGAGGTCCAAAATGCCTCTGCAAAATGCCTCCTCTAACTTAGGACGTGAGCTACTTCAGGGCACTCGACTCAAAGTGTTTTTGATTTTGTCCAAACAAGTCCCCAAAAGAAGCAGTCATTTACACTTTAGGAGCAGCTGGTTGCCACCCCCAGTTTCCACTGGTAGCCTAATGCTACCTCTCTTAGAGACCTTAACTTCTTTTGAAACACTGAAGTTAATACTGTCCATACCTTTTATTTTAAATTTAATTTCATTTTTACTTATTCACTTTACATCCTACTCACTGTCCTGCTCCCAGTCACCCCCTCCCACAATCCTTCCTCCTCCCCTTCTCCTCTGAACAGATTACAACACACACACACACACACACACACACACACAGAGTACTCCAGCACTTCAAGTTTCTTCGAGGCTAGGTGTTTCCTCTCCCACTGAGGGCAGACAAGGCAGCCCAGCTAGAACGTACCCCAACATACAGGCAACAAACAGCTTTGGGATAGACCCTGCTCCAATTGTTCAGGACCTGCATGAAGGTCAAGCTGCACATCTGGTACACATGAGCAGAGAGGGCTTAGGTCCAGCTTGTGTATGTACTTTGGTTGATGGTTCAGTCTCTGAGATCACCAAGGGTCCAGGTTAGTTGACCCTGTTGGTCTTCTTGTGGAGTTCCTAAACCCTTCAGGGCTCCATCCCTATCTCTGATCTCCAGATTATCCCATTTTGAGAAGTCTTTCAACTGTACTACCACAAAATGGGATTGCTAAAGACACTGTGGGACAGCCCTTTGCCTCACAGATACATCCAATGATACTTTTTCCATGCTGATTGGACCATCCAGAAGGCATGATGCTGAGGGAACAGGAATCTGTCTGTCTGGACCTGAAGTATATCAGTAACAAAGTTGAGTTTGTGGTCTATTTACCTTTATTATGTATACAGTATTCTGCCTGCATATATGCCTATTGGTTAGAAGGGGATATAAGTTCTCATCATAGATGGCTATGAGCCACCCTGTGGTTGCTGGGAATCAGAAGGTTCTAACTCCTCCTTCTGGCCTTCTCAGGCTCCTGCAAACAATTAGTGCACATACAAGCAAGCAGGCACACACCCACGTACACATGAAATAAGAATAAAGCCGGGCGTGGTGGCGCACGCCTTTAATCCCAGCACTTGGGAGGCAGAGGCAGATGGATTTCTGAGTTCGAGGCCAGCCTGGTCTACAGAGTGAGTTCCAGGACAGCCAGGGCTACACAGAGAAACCCTGTCTCGAAAAAACAAAAGAAAAAAAAAAAGATGCAATAAGAATAAGTTTTTTCATTTTTTAGTTTTGGTTTTGGTTTTGGTTTTGGTTTTTCGAGACAGGGTTTCTCTGTGTAGCCCTGGCTGTCCTGAAACTCACTCTGTAGACCAGGCTGGCCTCGAACTCAGAAATCCATCTGCCTCTGCCTCCCAAGTGCTGGGATTAAAGTCATGGGGCCACCACTGCCCGGCAAGAATAAGTATTTTGTGTGATTCAGGCATGTATTCTCAACACTTGGGGGGGGGGGGGGGAGACAGTCTTGTTACAGAGTTTGAAGCCAGCACAGTCTACATAAAAGTCTGTCTCCACCAAACAAAAACCAGAAAACAAAAGACATTTAAAAAATGAAAATATCCTTTTTATCCTGTAAGTAATCACTGTTGGATAATATGATTGTTAATAAGCCCAATTGCAATTGGGCTCCTCAGACTGGAGTCATACTAACATATCAACAGGTTAACCAGCTGCCAGGAAATATGGGAAGTAAATTTAAAAAAATGCATGAAAATATCACGAGGTCATGGATCCTAAGAAAGCATCTAAGTGACTTTGAGGGTCATAGAATATTCAATTTCCAGCAACCATATGGTAGCTCACAACCATCTGTAATGGGATCTGATGCCCTCTTCTGGTGTGTCTGAAGACAGCTACAGTGTACTCACATACATAAAAATAAATAAATACATCTTTTAAAAATATGATAAATGTGGGCGGATGTAACATGCCGTATCCCTCTGAGGTCCTCACATTTGTAAAAGCGTGCAGAGATAGATCCTGGAAACAAAATGTTAAAACACAGCTCCTGGCACCAGGTGTGGGGGGAAGAGGGTGGTAAAATTCCTGGTCTCTGATGTGACCCTCAGGTCTGCTCTTCAAGGGATGTATGGATTCCTCCGTAACCTTTGAGTTCCTTTCTCCAGCTTACCATCAGTGTCAGGTGTCAGTTGTGTGGTCCTTCTGCCTGAACTGACTGCATATCTGAATTCTGAAGAAAGCCATTAGGTCATTATGGTCTCTCCCCACACACCGCAGTGTTATAAAATCCACAGAGGAACAAAGTCTCAGTCCCTCTAGACCTTCTAAACACGGAGGATGAGAAGCCCTGCGCTCTCTACCCTCCTATCCTTGCTGCTCACCGGAGCTTTGGCCTTGACCCTGGTTCGCGCAGGTGAGTGCGGGTCAGGAGGGAAACTGCCTCGGCCAAGGAGAGTGAGGGCAGCACTGGAGAAGCCAAGAAGCCGCACAACCGAAATAGCCTCACCACTCTTCCCTCTCCTTTCTCCAATCTTCATCCTGAACCCCACGCCCTGCTCCCCTTCTGTCACCTACACCTCTACAAGTCCCGGAAAAAAAAAAAAAAAAAAAAAAGGATTTGTGTCTTCCGTCGCCAGGCATCCATTCCTTGCAGTTTTTTGCCACCACCATGACCCAGCCTGGTTTGAGGGAGCATTCCTTCATCTTTGTCGTCTTCGTGGACGACACACAGTTCCTGTGCTACAACAATAAGGGGAAAAATCAGAGAATGGAGCCACGCGCTCTGTGGGTGAAGCAGATGGGGCCAGAGTATTGGGAACAGCAGACCAGGACTGTCAAGGTCATTGAGAAGATTGCCCTAGTGAATTTGCAGGAGGCCATGGACATCTACAACCACAGCAAGGATGGTGAGTAACCCTTTCACATCCCTTACGGACGGACGACCCTGAGTTCCCGGGTCCTCAGCTCCCGAGGTTTGGCCCCCAAGGTTGCCAGACTTGAGGAGACCCTGAACCGGTTTCGTGCAAGGTTGTGGTCCAAATACGACCGGGGCGGGGCCAGGCTCTCACGTCTTTCAGTGTGTGTATGGCTGCGAAGTGGGGCCAGATGGACTCTTCCTCCGTGGGCATGAGAAGCACGCATACGACGGCCGCGATTACCTCACCCTAAGCCCGGACCTGCACTCCTGGGTCGCAGGCGACACAGCTGCGCAGATCACGCTGCGCAGGTGGGAGAAGTCTGGTGTCTCTGAGCAAAGGCAATCCTTCTTGAAGGGCGAGTGTGTGGAGTCGCTCCGCACATACCTGGAGATAGGGAAGGAGACTCTGCTAAGAACAGGTATATGAGGCTGCCGGGAATCTCCTCCATCTGTTCTGGGGCTGGGGCTCACAGTCTCTCTGGAAGGGAGCAAAATGAGCTGGGCTAGAATACTGCTTCTTTTCTTTGCATCTGAAGAAGGAAGAGAGTTCTGGTTTTCCCGATCAAACACTAGACAGAGACTCTTGCGACTTTTTCTCGGGAGAGTTGAGATTGTCTCAGGAAGGAAAGAGAGAAGATCCCTAAACAGCTGCCCCTTTCAGTCTGCAGCCCTTTGTAAGCCATGCCCTTTCTCAGGCCATGTTCTCAGCCCACACCCAACCTCTTTGGAGTCTTGACTCCAATGATGCTAAGTCTCTCAGCCTTCACCCAGTCAAGACCTTTCTCCTTTCTTCCTTGGGAGTCCCGAAGTCCATCTTGTCATCCTATGTCTAGGGTTTCCCAAGGGGTCGATTATTCCAGATGCCTGAATCTAGAATACTGTATGGTGCTTAAATCCCTCAACTACCCATTCAATTTCCAAGATGGTCCATAAACATTGCTTCAGTTCAGGGAAGAATTCAAGATTCCTGAATTGTTCAACTCTTTCCCTCAGATCCTCCCAAGGCACATGTGACCCATCACCCCAGACCTGAAGGTGAAGTCACCCTGAGGTGCTGGGCCCTGGGCTTCTACCCTGCTAACATCATCCTGACCTGGCAGTGGGATGAGGAAGACCTGACTCAGGACATGGACCTCATTGAGACCAGACCTGCAGGGGATGGGACCTTCCAGAAGTGGGCATCTGTGGTGGTACCTTCTGGAGAGGAACAGAGATACACATGTCATGTGCAACATGAGGGGCTAACCCAGCCCCTTGTTCTAAAATGGGGTAAGGAGTGGTGTGGACACAGAGATGATCATTTGGGAAAGTGGAAGCCCTTCTGGAGACCCTGAGAAGGTCATGGGTAAGAGCTGAGGGCCAGGGCTCACACCTTCTCTCTCTTTCCCTTCCCTTCCCAGACCCTTCTAAGCACACCATTCCCATCATGGGAATCACTGTTGGCCTGCTTCTCTTTGGAGTTGTGTTTACTGGAGCTGTGGTTGCCATAGTGATGAGGAAGAGGAAAGGTAGGAAATGGGTTATATCTGAGGTCTTTTTTGTTTGGTTTTGGTTTTGGTTTTTTTAGAGACAGGGTTTCTCTATAGCCCTGGCTGTCCTGGAACTCACTTTTGTAGACCAGGCTGGCCTCGAACTCAGAAATCCGCCTGCCTCTGCCTCTATGATGGATCAAAGGTGTGCGCCACCACACCCAGTGAGTTGGTATAAGATATATACATATATGTGTGCTTATCCAATCTAGGATATTGTGTTCTAACTCTTTCTAAAGCACATTTGGAAACAAGTGACAAATATCTCACATTGACATGACAAACCATGACATGCCAGTTGGGACAGGTCTCCAGGCTGGAACTTGGGAGCTTTTCTGTAATACTTCCCTTCTCTTATTTTCTGATTCTGCTCTAGGTTTTCAGATAATAATTCTAAAAACATTCCTGAAGGGCTGAACCCAGGAATTCTGCTAGGATTTCCCATCCTGCCGCTCTCCCATCTTTTTATTCCCACAGATGGAAAAGGATGAGTTACTCAATCTATTCTAAAAGCTCACTTTTCCCATTTTACTTCCCTCCCTTGGCCACTTGTCTCACCTCTTGACCTCTACACTTCAGGGGCGGGGGTACCCCTCTGAGAATCTAGAAAGGAAGCAGAGATCATGTCCCTCCACCATCTTCCCAAAAGCATTCCTGCAGCTGAGCACAGCACAAATCCTTGTCGAATGATGACATGCTGGACTTGGCTTCAGCACGCGGTGATAAGGAAAAGCTGAAACTGTAGAGAATGTGTCCGGCAAGGGTACATTGGTACATCCAGTATCCAGGAGCTACAGGGGAACTGCCCCAGCCACCATGAACTGGACCCATGTCCAGTGGCAGGAAGTGTATCCTGTGTGGCACATGGAGGTGATAGGCTTGTGCATTCTCCTTTCACCTGTAAATACTCAAACCTGGTTCCATAATAAAATAATAAAATTACCGTCAACCCTCCATTATCACATATACTATTCCTTCATGTTTAATAATAACAAGCCAGGGCTATACAGAGAAACCCTGTCTCGAAAAACCAAAAATTAATAAATAAATGACAAGCATTTGAATTCTAGTATCTTTTCCTAGAAATTAGAAATCAATTCTAGGGGCTTTTCAGATAGCAAATAGACAGAGGCTTCCATTTCAAAAATTATTCCCTAAGTCTTTTGCCTGAAACTAAACCCAATAGGAGAGAGGAAAAACAAAGACATGTATATATCAACATGACAGCTCAGGGATGATGACAGGAATCCTTTATTGCTTTCTCAAAGAAAAATAATATATTTCCATTTGAGATTGTTCTTCACTGTGGGTGACTCTGATAATTGGTATCAGTGACCACAAATCTTGTTCTAAATGGTTCAGGCTTCTTCCTAGACCTGTCTCAGAACAGGGGGCCTCAATATTACTCCCTATCTGTTTTAAGGGAGGTTTCACAATTTTCATTATATATAATATATATATATATATATATATATATATATATATATATATATATATATATATTATGTGAGTACACTGTAGCTGTCTTCAGACACACCAGAAGAGGTCACTGAATCACATTACAGATGGTTGTGAGCCACCATGTGGTCGCTGAGAATTGAACTCAGGACCTCTGGAAGAGCAGTCAGTGTTCTTAACTGCTGAGCCATCTCTCCAGCTCATTTTAAAAATTATTATTATTATTATTATTATTATTATTATGGCTTTGGTTTTTCAAGACAGGGTTTCTCTGTGTAGCCCTGGCTGTCCTGGAACTCACTCTGTAGACCAGGCTGGCCTTGAACTCAGAAATCACCTGCCTCTGCCTCCCGAGTGCTGGGATTAAAGGCGTGCGCCACCACTGCTGGGCTTTAAGTTATTATTTATGTGTATGTGTGAGTATATGTATCTGTACTGCCTGCATGAAGGAGACTTCAGAAGTCAGAAAACGTGTGGGTCCCCTAGAACTGGAGCTAGAGATAATTGTGAGCCACAGTGTAGGTGCTAGGAACTGAACCCTGGTCGGCTACAATAGCAGCTAGTGGTCTCAACCACTAAGCCATATCTCTAGCCAGTTCTTTTTATAAAGTTTTGCTTACTTATTTGAATTTGTGCACATGTGATTTGTGCATGTATCTTTGCCTGCTTGAGTGTATGTGCACCATCCCATGGAGGCCAGAACTGAAGTTACAGGCAGTTGTGAGCCACCATGTTGATGAGAGGAACTGAACCTTCCTTGGTCCTTGGAAAAACCAACAAATGTTGTTAACTACTTAACCATCCTCTACCCTTCCCCCATCTTTATTTTGGCAGGGTCTCACACTGTACCCTAGACTGGGCTGGAACTCACTGTGTAGCTGTGAATGCTAATCTTCATTGTCAGATTGACTGGATCTCAAATCTCACAGGAAATGTCTGTGAAGGTGTTTTCCAGAGACTAACCAAAGGAGGGGAGAGCTGCACTGTGGGGGGAGCTGCACTGAATGATTTGGGGGCCCAGATTGAAGACATGGGAGGGAGAGGAGGAAGCCAGATGAGGGGCAGCATCCCCACACTCTGCCCCACACTTTGGAACTGGAATTGCTTGTGAGCCACAGCCTGGGTGGTGAGAATCAAACCAAGATGCTCTTAACCTGGGCCAACTTTCTAGCCCCTGCATTTACATTTCTATAAGCCCGCTTCAAAAGCATCATGAAATGCTACTGTAACCTCCTCAATATCTGCATCTATTCTGTGACCCTCATCTATACATATATTTACAGTGTGATATGTCATATTTGAGAGAATATTAGTAATTAAGATTGGAATAAATGGATATGGGTTTGCTTCAATTAGATTACCAAGGAAAGCAATATTACCTGCCAAATTCTCACCATGGAAACTGAATTCACTTATTGAATTTATTGTAATTCAATTGTGACATTTTGGAAACATACAAGCTTGATCATTTTTCTTTCTGTTTGTGCTGTTTGGTTTGGTTTTTTGAAACACTGTTTCTCGGTGTAGCCCTGGCTGTCGTGGAACTCACTCAGTAGGTCAGGCTGGCATGTACCACTATTGCCCAGCCTCATCTATGTTTCTTTGGTTGAGAAAGAGTATCATGTAACCCAGGCTGGCCTCAAACTCATGGCAAACCTCCTTTCTTAGCCTAACCTCCCACATGCTTGTTCTTCAGTGATGAGCTAAATTTTAAGTATATTTTTAAAATATTACATTAATTCTGAAAAAATTTTTATGTGGATGTGGGGAGAAGATCAAGTTGTGTGATTCTGATCGAAGGTTCCGTCAGGAAAACAGTTTTAATGTGCATTCCATAGACCCAGACAAACTCTTTCTCATAAAGAAATCAAACAGTACAACAGAGTTTTTAATACGGTTTTTTGCTTCTTTGTTTCCCATTTGTGGTAACTTATACTTTTATTGGTTTCCTTAAAACTAAAAGTAGGCCATCACTGGGGAAGAGAGGCCCCTTGGTATTGCAAACTTTATATGCCCCAGTACAGTGGAATGCCAGGGCCAGAAGCAGGAGTGGGTAGGTAGGGGGGCAGGGCAGGGGGAGGGTATAGTGAACTTTCGGGATAGCATTTGAAATGTATATAAAGAAAATACCTAATAAAAAATTTTTTTAAAGAAGTGTTAAGTGAGACTGGAAAAAAAAAAAAACAAAAAAACAAAAAAATCCAAAAAACCCAAAAAACTAAAAGTAGGCCGTTAGAGATGGCCCAGGAGCTAGAGAGATGGTTCAGCATTTAGGAGCCTGCTGTTCTTCCACATGGTGACTCACAACCCTCTGTAATACCAGTCCCCGGGGGTCTGATGGTCTCTGTGGGCACTTCGTTCATGTGGTACACACACATCCATGCAGGTAAAGCACATAAAAATATAATAAAGATGGTTTGCTTATGGAGGGAGGGAAGGCTGCTCAGTGGATATAACAGAGCCTCTGTAAGCATTTTGACAGAGACAAAATTACATGACAGTTTCTGTTCTTCAAGGTCTCTCAGGAGACTCATTGAGCAGGAAGAGTTTACAGGAGAAATGAGGTCAAGTTTATTCAAAGACCTTTCATGAATCCCCTAGAGCTTGGGTTATAGGTGGCTGTTGGATGGAAATAAAAAGGAAAGGAGAGGAAATGGCTGGACCTAGGTATGGCGAGGAAAAAAAAATATTGCAGATAAGAGGGAGAGGACAGCTAGAGGCAGAGACATTTGGGAGAGTCCAGAGTGGCCTTGGTGACTGAGATGGGCCATGTGGGGAGATGGGGAGGAGAAGGGAGAGAAGAGGGAAACCAGGTGTAGCAGCCAGGAGGTCAGAGGTACAAAAGGGAGCAAGTAACTAAAATGCCGAGATTATGGACAGGGAAGAGTCTAAGGGAGTTGGGGGAGGGAAGGGTACTTCAGCCATACCCTGTTGAGGGTAGGTACTCAAGGACAGAAGAATCTGGAGGCCACTCCACTTTGGTATGTTAAACAGGCACCTCTGCCATTTGTCCCAGTTGGAAACTTAACAGCTGTGAGCTGCAAGATTCTGGGAACTGAACTCAACACATGTTTTACTTTTTAGCCCAAGTAAGATTGATGGATGCACCCTGCTTAACATCTGTTTGAAGTCCTCCCTAATCTGTGAGAGCATACAGAGATCCTGAAACAAAAAGGTTGGGACTTCCTGACACATACAGCTCTCTACCAGGGTGCTGCATAAAGGGTTTACTGTGGTAAAGGACTCTAGGTGCAGGAGGAGGGGCTGTGGGTAAATTATCTGGTCTAGGATCTTGCTTTCAAGCAGTCTAAGGATTGAAGTTTCCTTGTGGCCCCAGGGTTCATTTCTCTAGTTTACACACCGTCAGTTCTCAGGAGCTTCTGCCAGTGTTAGGCAGCTAGACAAGCGTCACCTGGCTTAGGGGTTGTTAAGAATGGGCCCGCTCACACACATCCATTTACCAGTTGAGAAGGGTAGGGGTATCAGGGCTTTTGGGTAACTTGACTTTGGTCAAAAGAATGGAAACTAATCTCCACTTCTGACAAGGGTGGAGACTATGCATTCCGATCTGTCCCAGAGATTAGAATATTGCATACCAATGCCCCCTTCCACCTTCTTTGGGAGCTAATCTAACTAGACTTGTTAATCACCTAGCCAGCAGACAACCCCTCTGGAAAGCTGGTCATTTGAAAACATGCAAAGGAAATGGAAGGAATAATAATACCCCAAATGAAATAATGTACTTACTACGTTCCTGAAGTATCCCCCCAGCCCTCCCCCCAAATCCACTTCCTTGTAGATTAACTGCTGAGTCTGTTTGCTTTCCTGATTTATAACTCAAGGGGTTAATCCTTTCTTTTCTCCTTTCTACAGCTGCTTACCCTCCCCCATTGATGACCCTTAGCCCCTGCTAAGATTATGGTTTGCTAGTGTTGTTGCCTTCCCTCACCCCTCCCCCTCCCCGCCATCCCGAACTAATGAGGTGAACCTGGAGCGTCCTTCTGACTCTGGCTTGTTATTGGCTTTTCTTTCTTTTCTTTTTAATCAAAAACACTCTAAGAATCCACAAATGGGAAACCTCTTTTCCCCAGTAATGTTTGGACACCCACATGTTCACTTCTGTTGTGTGTGGGAATTTTGTAGAACCACTAAGAGTCATGATCTGCCCCCACACACCCACAACGCTATAAAACTTCATAGACAGGGATCTTGCTCTTCAAGTTCTCCAAACACGGAGGATGGGGTCCGTGGTGCTGCACACCCTCTTTCCATTGCTGGCGACCGCCCTGGTCCCAACTCAGGCCAGCGCGGGTGAGTGCAGGGTGGAAAGTGAAGCCACTTCTGTGGGGAGGAGGGAGGAGGCTGGGCAGCAATAGCTCAGGGAACGCTAAGTCTCAGCGGCTGTCTCCCAACTACACACCCTCTGCCAGGCTCTCTTCTCCAATCCGTGTCTGGAGCCCTGTGTGCTAGTTCTCCTCCCAGCAAGTCCGCTTGTCTCCAGGTCCACCTGGGTTGACCCCCGCACCACCCCTAGGCTCACACTCCCTGCGGTATTTCACCACCACCTTGTACGATCCTGGCTAAGGCAAACCTCGGTTCACCGAGGCTACATGGACAACATACAGATCACGAGCTTCAGCAAAGACTTGGAGAGTCAGTGGGTGGAGCCGTGGGTGCCATTTATAGCTCAGGAACCTGAGCATTTGGAGGAGCTGATGCGCCTCGCCAGGAGGATCTTAATACTCGGTCAAATCGAACTGTGGACCCTGTTCGGCTATCATAGCCAGAGAGAGAATGGTGAGTGATCCTATATGGAAGGCTAGTCTATAGTCTCCGCATATTCTTATGAAATATGTACCTTGGGCTGGTGAAATCTGCAAGTTCCTGCAATCCTGGAGAAGCCTGCAGAAATTTACTGTGGTTTCATTTCAGTTTGAAGTAGGCTTTGACCAATCACGAGCAGGCTGTGTGCAATGAATGGGGCTAACCTGGGACATGGTGCTGACCACTTTGGCCTCAACAGAGTCTCACACTGTCCAGTGACTAATCGGCTGTGACATAGGGCCAGACCATCACCTCCTCCGTGGGTATAAGCACATCACTTATGAAGGCCAGGATTACATCTCTCTGACCGAGAGGACCTGCGCTCCTGGGTTGCAGTGGATACCGAGGAGTCTCAGATCACTAGGTGCAAGCAAGAGGCATCTGGTTTTGTTATATCATGCACATCTTTCTTGGAGGGAAGGTGCGTTGAAGTGGCTTCTCAAATACCTGGATAAAGGGGAGGAGATGCTGCAGCATGCAGGTTTCAGGGGTAGCTTCTATTGGCCCTTGAGCAGACTTTATGCCAGGACCAATTCCTAAGCCACCTATTGTGAAATACTGTCCCCCAGGCTCCACACAAGGCTGTTACTGTTTCAAAATCAGAAAAGCTGTGATTACCCTTACTGGGGATTCTAGCCATTCACACCCTCCTATGTTCCCCAATCACAAGGAATCCTACTAGCCACATCTGGACTTCAGAAATATTAGTGTATATGGGAACTAGAAGGTTAATTGATGGTATGGGTGTAGTGGCTGATGCCTTTAATCCCATCATTGAAGAGGCAGAGGCAGGCAGATGAGTGAGTTGGAGGCCAGCTTTGTCTATATAGTGAACTTCTGGATAGCCAGTATGGTAATGGTGTGTGTGTGTGTGTGTGTGTATTAATTGATTGAATTCATTGGTGGCACACTCCAGTGATCTAGCTTTTGTGAGTTGTCATTCATGCTGGAGTGGGCTTTTCAGTGTTGTAGGTGTTTATGAGTATTAAGTAACGCCTCACTCGTGTCTGTAAGTAACCTTCAATGCATTTATGGGATTGCCAAACTGTGTTGGATGGTAAGGATGGGCTTTGATGGGATCATTCATTTGGTCTGTTGTTGGAGTCCTGTCTGGGGTGAATAGATATCTATCATATCTCTCCGGAGAAAGTAATAAAATACTCTACACCCAAGTGGGGACCCAGCAGGACCAAAATGGGCTTGGGAGGATCAGGTTCACGGTTACTGGGATATAAGACATGAAATTGAAGCCAAACCATCCATGGGAGAAATTACTGATGTGTCTCTGCTTTCTCCATGTGGTGTGGAATGGCAGCGGAGGGTTGCAATGCACTTGGTGTGGATGATTGGACTCACATCTGAGACTGCTCCATCTGAAGGTGTATCGATACCTCGACATGGCATGCTATCTATCACAACAGCAACAGCAATTTCTGAAATAATACTTGTGGGGCAGGATCCTAAGCAGACAGTGACAGCAGTTGTGTGTCCTTTGCTGTGGGCAGTTGAGACTTGCAACTGGGGCTTAGCCATCTTCCCAGGGCTCTCAAGGCTGTGGGACATAGAAGCAGATGGGGTCTGGGTGATGTAGAAGTAGAGAAATTGAGTGTTGTCACTGCTCATTCCTCTCTGAAAGAAAGGTTGCACAGTCTGAGGCAATACAAAGGAATCATTGGGCCAGCAAGATGTCTCAATGTTTGGTGCTTGCCATAAAGCCTAACAACCTGAGTTTGGAACCCTGAGCACACATGGAGAAGGAGAGAACAAGTTGTCTTATGACCTCTAGATAAGTGCTGCACATGTATAGGGGTACACACACATATTGGTCTGGAGCAGAGGAAGCCTCCCTGATTTCCAGATCCCACAGGATCCACCTGAGCCACAGGGAACATTTTTACATTGAAAGCACAATAGTGGACTCCATCTTTTCGTGGATGAAGGGGTACCAGCTCTGAAAAGAGTGAGTGCCAGTCCTGTTTTGATCTCAGTCCCCGTTTCTGCCAATGTTCACAGATCGGGAACAGATCCAAGGAATAGATATTTCTTCATCCTAAGTCCATGCTGTGTAAGAGCTGCTGTTTCAATTTTCAACCCAACTATGGGGATGATCACATGACTAATGCTCATATAGTCCACAGGAGAGAACAGAAGGTTGTTACCCTCTGACTCTTCTCCTCAGACTCCCCCCAAAACAAATGTGGCCCATCATTCAACGCTTGAAGGTGATGTCACCCTGAGATGCTGGGCCCTGGATTTCCACCCTGCTGTCATCATCCTGACCTGGCAGAGGGATGAGAAGGACCTGACTCAGGACATGGACCTTGTGGAGACCAGGCCTGCAGAGGACGAAGCCTTCCAGAAGTGGGCAGCTGTGGTGCTGCCTTCAGGAGAAGAGCATAAATACACATGCCATGTGCAACCTGAGGGGCTGTCTGAACCTCTCATCCTGAAATGGAGTAAAGGTAGTGTGTGTAGGTACAGAGTCTGTCCTTGGGAAAGCAGGAACCCTTCTGCAGACCTTGAGCATATCCCTTAGTTCTATCCTCCTCTCCCTTCTCTCTTCCAGAGCCATCTTTTTCTCCCACCACACCCATCACGGGGATCACTGCTGGTCTGGTTCTCCTTCCAGTTTTGGTCACTGGAGGTGCGCTGCCATAGTGGTGAGGAGGGAAAGTGCAGATAAGGATGGTGTTTGAGATTTGGGTTTTCCTGAGATATTTCAAGCCCTGGATACAAATGTGCCAATTTTCTGTTTTGTTACTATAAAGTGTATCCATTAGTGTGTCTTAGCCACTTAGCGGCCTTTTTTTTTTTTTTTTTTTAAACCAACTGTGTAAGGAACACCTGGAAATAGAGGAGGGGGTGGTGCTTCACACAGAGGACTCTACTAATGTGGACACAAATCTGAGGCAGGGTCTCCAGGAAGAGGGAACGGGCCTCTGGGAGGGCACTCCATCTTTTTCCTATACAAATCCTTTCTTCATGTTTTTTGACCCTGTTCCAGGTCTGTCTGCAACCATACCCCTGGAATATTGCCTGAGGTCTAGGACTAAGAGTTTCCTCTGGAACCAAATCGTTCTGCATTCTGTTCTCTGCCTTTATCCTCCCAGAGATGGAGAAGGATGTTAACTTTATTATTTTTATCATTTTATCTCCACCCCTTAACCTCAAGTCCCAGCACTGAAAGTCTCGAAAGGAAACAGAGACCTAGTCCCTCCCTCATTCTGTTAAACAACCCAGCAGCTGGGCACAGCCTGAGTCCTTGGCTCCACTGTGGCGGGAGTCCTGTATCTTGCATCGGATCTGGTGGTGTTTGGCTTTTGTATTCTGTCCCTGGATATGAAGGCTCAAGTTTGGAGTTTTGGATTTTTCTAAGATTAAAAAAAAAATCTGTGAGGCTCTAATGTCCCATATAAAATTTTGTGTGTTTAAAAGGTAATAATGTCTATACGTTGGAAATCAGTCTAGGGAATTTTCAGATAGCAAGAGACTTTTATCCTGTAAATTGCTAACTTCGTCTTGTACTTGAGGTGATGATACTCAGTGGGAGAGAAAATAACTCAGGGCTGATGACAGGTCCAGGTCCGTATGTCCTTACATCCTCAGGGCAAAATACTTTATTCCCACTTGGGACTGTTCCTTGTTGTGAGTACTGCTCTGACAACTGGCATCAGTGGCCTCAAACCTTGTTCCAGGATTCTCATACCTCTTCCCAAGACCCTTGCTGTCTTAGACTGTGAAGCAGGGAGGCCATGTACTACCTTCTCACCGATTTTGGTAGGTTCTCACACTGTACTTCAGGATGGGCTGGCACTCACTATGTAGCTGTGATGGCTAATCTTCATTGTCAGTTTGTCAGTTTGCAATTCTGGAGATGTCTCTGATGTTTCCAGAGATTAACTGAGGAAAGGAGAGCCTGCTTGAATGTGATGACACCAACCTATCACTCGGGGGGGCCCAGGCTGAACACAAGGGAGGAAGAGAGGGAAGCCAGATGAGGGGCAGCATCCCCACACTCTGCTCCTGATGCATGGAGATGTGAGTCCAGTCACATGCTCCAGCTGCCATGAACTCCACCGTGCTTTCCTTCCAGGATGGGATATAAAAATCAAAAACCAAAACAAACCCTTCTTGACTTAAGTTGCTTCTTTCAGATTTTTGTTTTGTTTTGTTTTGTTTGTTTTATATATTAGGGAGAGAAATGAGGGATACAATGTCTACTCCCATAAGTCTTTCTGCATTGGCCTGAGTGCTGGTCTTGCAGGTGTAGGGGATACAGCCAGCTTCACGAATGACTAATGTTACCACTGTGATCCTCAGCTATGTTCTTGTAGATGTGTGGTTAGCCCCAGCTTATTATTCAGAATCTCAGCTCAGATATTGAATCTTGTTGAGATGTCCGGGGGGGAGGGGGGGGGAGACAGGGGGGGGGGGAGGGACGGACTCCTGTAGGCAGGAAAGTTGAGGCTTTCTGTGCATTTTCATTACTTTTGCTTTATTCTTTTCTCATGCAAAACATCCCAACCCTCTCTCCCCTCCTCCCTGTATCCCTCATCAAACTCCACTGTAAAACATGCCTTT
Organism: Mus musculus; assembly: GCF_000001635.26. Classification (NCBI taxonomy): domain Eukaryota; kingdom Metazoa; phylum Chordata; class Mammalia; order Rodentia; family Muridae; genus Mus; species Mus musculus. Next base: position 3,337,679 of record NT_187004.1, on the reverse strand, counting down.
AATCCCAGTTCTTGGAGGCAGGTCTCTGTAAATATGAGGCTAACCTGGTCTACAAAGCAAGGACTAGGGTTAGGATTAGGGTGGCCAGGCCAGCTAAGGATACATGGTGAGATCCTATCTCAAAAATCAGAGAAAAATGTGTGTGTGTGTGTGTGTGTGTGTGTGTGTGTGTGTGAGGGGGGGGGCGGGGCGAGGAAGCTAACCTAGGCTGTTACCAGAGAGTTATGGTCAGAACCTGTGCCTAACAAGCCACAATCAGCTGCCTATCTAACAAGGTATTTAAAAGATCCAAATACCAGGAAGCAGGAGGAAGAAAGGAGATTTATTCAATATGGGCACATTGATAAGAAGGGCAAAGAGGTCTAGCAGCTCTCAAGTCTACCTTCAGAGTCCTCACATGAGAACAATGTTTAAACAGAAGACAAGAGACATGCAGAGTTAGGCTGTGACACAATTGTGTGACCAAGGTGTGATCTAGCTTCATCATCAACCCACCATTGTCTGGTCTGTTGTCTCACATCCCAAGTTGGCCCAATACATCATTAGAAGTATATGAAATTTCTTTTCTGGAGACGAGTTCCTCCTCTGGCTGACACCAGGTTTCAGTGTCTGTCTCTCAGCGTGAGATTCCTGGGATGACTGCAAATCCTGGAGGTGCCTTAATTCACAGCCATATGTTCCAAAGGAAGGACACATTGACTTTAGACTATCCTCATCCCTGCTAGACCGGTCATGTCCCAAAGTTCACATTTGAAACCTAATCCTGGATGTGATGGTATTTGAGGTTAAAGACTTTGGAAATGATGAGAACAGGATGGTGGAACTTTATGAATGGGATTGGTCCTCTCACAACAGAGAGCCCAGGGGGCTTGTCTCCCATGTCTGACATGCTCAGAACTTAGCAAAGACACAATATCCATGCATTAATAAGTGAGCACTCACCAGATACTGAATTAGCCATCATCTTGACTATGAGAAATAAACTTGTGATCGGTGTGAGCTAACCAGTCCGTGGTATTTTGCTGTAGCAGTACAAACAAATATGCTTTATTCACATGGGACATGCTACAGGTCGCTCTCAAACATTTATTTCCCACGGTCCAGATTCCCCTTTGATACGTTCAATGAGATTCAGACCTGGTGACAAATGTCTGTAAGACTAGCACCCAGGAGGCTGAGGCATGAAGATTGAAAGTTCTTTCTTTGGGACAAATATCCCACAGCCCCCATCCTACCCAGTTTGGATCCCACCTACCTGGTGTACAGTATCTACCTGGATCTCCTTCATCTTACCCTCACCATCCCTCAGCTCCACTGCCATACTAGCTGTCCTGTTGGTAGGACATCTTGGGTTCCCCCTTTGTGCTTTGTTTTGTATTGTATTGTTTTATCCCCGTGGGCACCAAACTCTCACTATGTATGTAGTTGCGGATGATCATGAATTCCTTATGTTTTTGCCTCCCCCTCTCATGGGTATTTGCGGGTGGGGGTTGGGCTCACTAATAAAGTAATTTAAGGATAGACTCAAAAAGAATCTCAAGATCGTTTTCAGGACAAGCAGGCTGTAAAGTCTCAGCAGCTTCAGGGAAGAGAAGAATGGAGGAGAGAGGGCCGTTATAAACTGGCATGGGGGTAAGACATGTAGCAGACAAGCAGCCACGTGACAAGGAAGAAGGCTTTAAAGAAAGAGTAGTGGAGCTGAAAATGTTGGAGAGAAGACCCTGAGTGTTGAGGAAATTATGCTTAGAAAAGAGACAGAAGAAAAGGGAAAGGACTAATTCAGGAAAGTGGGCAGATTTACAAACCTCCCTGACTGTGGCCAGCAGCTACTGCACTAGGGCCAGGAATTCTGGGAGAACAACGATGGTATCTCATTAGAGCATTAATTATTCTGCCTCTTTCTTTTGTGTGGATTAAGGTGAGCATGCCTTCCTAGGTGTGTCCCTAGGTCAAGTAAATAAATGATCTTGCCCTACTGGAACTGTAGGTCTCTATCCAGCCCAGAGATTCTGTTCTCTTGCCAGCTATTTGTGCCCTAATACTTAGTAATATCATCCTTGTATAAAGATGGATTGAAGGAGAACTTTTGATAAAGGACAAAGACATGCCATTTCCAGCTCCTGTGAGGGTAGAGCTGCAAACCTGCCAACCACTTTGATAAGAAAAAGACCTCCTGGAAGAGCTGCTTTCTTTAGAGACTGTAGAAGTATATAAAGTCTAAAATATAAAGTAGCACAATGGTCCCTTTGTAGGGACTCTGTGTAGTCCAGCTGGCCCGGAACTCGCAGAGATCAGCCTGCCTCTGCCTCTACCTCCCTTAACTTACATTTTAATATTTTTATGTGTATGTGTGTGCACACACACATGCCAAGGCATGAGTGTGGAGATCAGAAGACAACTTTCCAGAGTCAGTTTTTTCCTTCCACCATGTGGGTCCGAGGGGAATCTAACTCAGTTTGTCAGGTTTAGCAGCAAGCACCTTTGCCTTCTGAGCCATCTCACTGACCCCTAAACTGAATTCTTTTGATAGAGTACATGGCTTGAGGAAGTTAAAAGTGAGATGCCTATGGTAAGATCACCCCTGTATCCATCAGGCCCTCATTGTGCCCTTTCAGTTTCTGGATTCTCATCAGCAAGTCTTAGAGAAATTTCTAATTTTTGTTTTGGAAGTCAATGTCATTATTGTAATAGCATAAGGGTGTAAGAAAGCAGTGTCAGGGCATGGCAGCACATGCCTTAGATATCCCATTGAAAGGGAAATTCTCTGTGTCTGGTGAGTGGCGGTATTGGGTTCTGAAGAGAAAGCATGGTTCCTTTCCTAGACAGCACCCACGGGTTAACTAACCCTAGCCCTAGGGAAGCAGAAGCAGGTGGATCTTTGCAGATGGATCAAGGTCAGCCTGGTCTCCGGGTCGACCACCACTACATAGTGAAACCCTGTTTCAAAAAAAAAAAAAAAAATACTACTGAAAAGGTCAGCTCAGGAACTTTGGGAAGGTCATGGAACACTTGCTCCTCCGGAAGGGAGAGGCTAATTAACATTCCTCCGAGCACAGTCAGGAACCAACCTTTGGGTGGGGACACATCCCCCCCAGCACCCCCCCCACCAGGACCATTGCTCTCCTTCAGACGAGGGAAGTCCTTGTCACCTCATTCCCTAAAGTCCAATCAGTTTAAAGGGTGCACTGCTCCACCAATCATATTGTGCCTAGTTGCTGATGTTCTATGCTGCCCCTGGAAACCGTATAAAAACTCACCAAACGGGTGCTGGGGGTCGCCATCTCTCCTTTGGGTCTGGGATGACCCCAGTGCACTGGAACAATAAATTCCTCTTGCATTTTGCATCGATCCTGGCTCAGGGGTCCCCAATAAGCTTGGGCTCCCTGGAGCCTTACACTACAATCTGACTGTGGTTCAGTCTCTGATAGCTGCAGTCTCCCTCCTATTCTCATACATAACACAGAGACACTGTTTATAAATGCCTGGCCAATAGACTTTTAGCTACCAGGATTTCTCATGTGAGGAAGCGAGTTTCTATCAAAGTGGGTATTGGCAACCACACATCCTGCTCCGCCCCATGCCCCTTCCTGCCTCTTGCCTGGGATTCAGAGCCTGGCTGCTGACTTGTGCTGTGTAGCCATCTCAGTTCTCAGAGAGCTATAAAATGGGACCTGTGCTTCTGCCACACTCTGGTTCTCTCTCCAGAGGCCCCAGCCAGGCTGGCTGTCTCTGGTGCTGGGACCTGAACTCTTCTCAGAAGCCCACCATGTTAACGTCTTACTATTCTCTGTCTATGGCATTAGTAACTCTTCTGATAAACTCCTTAACCCCAGCAGTCTCCATCCATCTCGAATCCACGTCCTGGATGTTTCAGAGAAAGTATTTCATTTCCATACCCTCAGACCAACCTCAAGCTTCCTACATTCTTTTCTTCATAGAAACCTGACTGGATTAAAAACCCTCTGGAGAGAATGATGTCTTACAGAAAATATAATCCAGTGTGGGATTCACACATGAGGTGTGCTTGTCACTGACCATGGATGCATGGATGCTGCCTAGAAAAGGAACGATGCTTTCTCTTCAGAACCCAACACTGCCTCTCACCAGACACAGAAAATTTCCCTTTCAATTCTAATTGCATTGATGTCTAATTGCATTTCACCACCTCTCACCCAAACCTTTTCAATTAGGGAAGATGAAAAATGGATCCACACATCAAATCCACCAACTAGAAACATAGCAAAGTGCCACAATTTTTTTTTTTTTGGTAAGACTTATTTATTTATTTTATGTATATGAGTGCACCATTGCTCTCTTCAGACACACCACAAGAGGGCATCAGATCTCAGTACAGATGGTTGTGAGCCATCATGTTGTTGCTGAGATTTGAACTCAGGACCTCTCTCTGGAAGAGCAGTCAGTGCTCTTAACCACTGAGCCATCTCTCCAGCCCTGTCAGTTTTGTTTTTTTGTTTTTTGTTTTTTGTTTTTTTGTTTTTTTTGTTTTTTTTGTTTTTTTGTTTTTTGTTTTTTGTTTTTGTTTTTGTTTTTTTTTTTTTTTTTTTTGGTTTGGTTTTTCGAGACAGGGTTTCTCTGTATAGCTCTGGCTGTCCTGGAACTCACTTTGTAGACCAGGCTGGCCTCGAACTCTGAAATCCACCTGCCTCTGCCTCCCAAGTGCTGGGATTAAAGGCGTGCGCCACCACACCCGGCGCCCTGTCAGTTTTTAACACAGTAAATGTCATTAGATATAATCTACATTAAAAAAAAAAAAAGAGGTCCTTATTGTGTAAGCACAAACAAGAGATCCTGAATTCTAACACTGAGAATCTCATAGGACAAAGGTCCTTAACAGGACTCAGAGAGAGCAGATGTGTCAAAGAGCACCAAGTACAGGAGGAAGTGGGTTTTCCTAAGTCCCCAGTGTGAGGTTTTTGTCTTCAAGGTGTCTGTGGTGGGGAAGCCATGGGTTGGGAAGTCCCTTGTCCCTTCTGAATTCTCTCTGGGTAGCTTACAAACTGTGTCAGTTGCGCTGTTCTTCCATCTGGACCCATGTTCTCACTCCCAGTGCATGTAGGAATTTTAGAGAACTATTCACAGTCACTGTGGTTCTTCCCACAACCCACAGTGCTAGAAACTCCACAGAGAGGAACAAAGTCTCAGTCCCTCCAGACTTTCCACACATCAAGGATGGGGCCTACAGCACCCTGTGCCACCCTCCTGCTGCTCTCAGCATTCCTGGCTCAGACCAAGAACCAGAGCTTTGCTGGTTAGTGTGGGTCTGGAGGGAAACAGCTCCGGACAACACTCGGGAAGCTGCTCCTTCTCATCGCCCAGCAACACTCTCCAGTTCCCTTCTCTATCCTATGTTCCGAGTTCGGTGCCCTGAACCCCTCTTGACCCGAGGAACCACCAGAGATCCCCAGGATGAGGTGGGGTCTCACCGCGCTCTGTCTGCAGGTTCACATTCCTTGCGGTATTTGGTAACCACGACCGTGTCTGGACCAGGTCTTCGAGATTCCCATGTCTTCATTGTTGGCTACATGAACTACATGCAGTTTATGCTCTTTGACAGTGATGGAACTACTCAGAGGATCCAGGCGCGAGGGCCCTGGGTGAAGCAGATGGGGCCTGTGTATTTGGAGATGGAAAGAAGGAAAGTGGAGAGCTATTCACACAGGGCCCGAGAAAACCTGCGATTCGCAATCCAGGTCTACAACCAGAGCGACAATGGTGAGTGACCCCTTCACATCTCCACAGACCAATCTAAGTCGCCCAGGGTCCCAAACCCTAGGTTTGGCCAGAGGGTGGGGGATTTGCAGAGACCGGGAACCCAAGAGAATAGTGGAGGGAGGGCTGGTTTCCAGTGTAGGTGAAAATTCCATGGGTGGGCGGGGCTGACTTTGAGGGACTGCCTGAGCCTCTCACCCTGAGATGGGGGTAAGGAGAAGTTTGAGCACAGAGCCTTTGTGGCAGCCTCTCACACCTTCCAATGTTTAATCAGTTGCAACATGGGGCCAGACCGACGCCTCCTCCGTGGGCACCATAGACATGCTTTTGATGGCAGCTATTACATCATTCTGAACTTGGACCAGAAAACATGGACTGAGGCAGACAGTACGGCTCAGATCACCCAGCTACAGTGGAAGGCAGAAGGTGTAGCAGAGGCCTTCAGCCACTTCTTGAAAGTCTTCTTGTGTTCAGTGGCTACTGAGGCACTTGGAGATAGGGAAGGAGACTCTACAGCGCTCAGGTATCAGGGCCTGAAAAGTAACTCCTCTATCTGCACTCAGAGGAGGGAGCATACTTCCATGGGGCAAGGAAAATGGGAACAGCTGAAATACTACCACTCTTTTGCTTCCAGAGTTGGAAGAGAACTCCTGGTTTTCCTGACCCAGCACCAGAGAGTGGCTGTCCCAGGGCTCACCCTTCTTTCAGGACAGTTCAGAGTCTCTCAAGAGAATAAGATAGAAGATTCCTGAAATAACCAATAGCCACTTCCTTCAACCTCCAGCCCGTTGTGAACTATGGCCTCCCTTATGCTAGGTTCTCTGCTCACACCCAATATTTTTGGAGGTCTGACTTAAGTGGTGCTGAGTCTCTATGCCCTCCACCCAGATACCCTCTTTTCATGGTTGAAAACTTGGGAGTTTTCTACTTCGGATTGCCTTACTATAAAATTAGAATTTTCCAAGGAATGGAGTATACTGATGCCTGGGTGTAGACTACTTGTTTGGGGTTTGCATCCCTTCTCATCTTGATTCTCCTGTTCATTGCCAGGACAGGGGCACAAATACTGCTTAAATCCCCAAAACAATGCACAATGCTTAAATTTACCAAACTTTTTTTCAGACCCCCCCCCACAAAGGTACATGTGAGCCATCACCCCAGATCTCAAGGTGATGTCACTCTGAGGTGCTGGGCCCTGGGCTTCTACCCTGCTGACATCATCCTGACCTGGCAGTTGAATGAGGAGGACCTGACCCAGGTCATGGACCTTGTGGAGACCAGGCCTGCTGGGGATGGAACCTTCCAGAAGTGGGCAGCTCTGGTGGTACCTTCTGGGAGGAGCAGAAATATACGAGCTGTGTGGAGCATGAGGGACTGCCTGAGCCTCTCACCCTGAGGTGGGGTAAGGAGACATTTGAGCACAGAGCCTGTTATTAAGGAGAGACTCTTGAGTAGAGTCTGTGCTAGGAGCTGGGGATTAGATCCCTTGAACTCTTCCCTCTCTTTCCCTTTCTCTCTTCTTAGAACCCCCACCTCCTTGGCCTGTGGTTGGAATAACTGTTGGTGTAGTTCTCCTTGGGGTTATCATCATTGGAGCACTGATTGCCATTGTGAAGACGAGGAAGAAGAGAGCAGGTAGGGAAGGGATTGTGTCTGAGGGTTTACATAGATTTGAAGCCCTACATGGAAATGTGTTCATTGCTCATTTTATTACATTGAGACTCATCTATGTATAAGTGCTTACCCAACCCAGGACTCTGTATAGCACCTTTTGTTGTTGTTGTTGTTGTTGCTGTTGTTGCTGTTGTTATTTTTGAGACAGAATCTCTCTACATAACCCTTGGCTGTCCTGGAGCTGACTCTGTAGTTTAGGCTGCTTTCAAACTCTTGAGATCCACCTGCCTTTGCCTCCTGAATACTGGGATTAAAGGTGTATGCCACCATGCCTGGCTGCACTAGCCCTTTTGTACAGTCCAGGGATCTGGGGAGGGGTGTTCCTCTAGGACATCATCATCCTGCATCCTTCCCAGTCATTCTCTTGCCCTATGTGGCAAGATAACTGTCCCAGGAATCTGCTTTCATCTTGTATTTCTACCTTGTACCATCCTGTCCCGGCTCTTGAGTCTCTTTACACACTAGGAAATCACCTAGAGTATAGAAAGGAACCAGAGAGCTTTGTCGCTTTCCCAAACATTTCTACAGCTGGATACCACATGAGTTCTCAGCTCCACCTGCTGAATGACCACATGCTAGACCTTGACCCAGCTGGAACTTGACCCAGCTCATAGTGATAAGAAAAACCTGGAGCTGCAGAGAATGAATTTGGGGAGGATGACATTGACACAGATTCCACAGAAGACGTCCCAGCCATAAAGGTCAGTGCCAGGGTGTCAGTAAGGTGATCCCTGTGTCCCATGGATCCTGTGTGAGCTTGTCAGTTCTGTTCGGGCTTTTTCCTGTTCTCCCTTAGATACCAGCACTCCAATATCATATATTGAATTCCTTTATTTTTTAAATGATAAGGATTTGGATTCTAGGGGGCTGGAGAGAGATGGCTCAGTGGTTAAGAGCATCGACTGTTCTACTGAAGGTCCTGAGTTCGTATCCCAGCAACCACATGGTGGCTCACAACCATCCATAACAAGATCTGACGCCCTCTTCTGGAGTGTCTGAAGACAACTACAGCATACTTACGTATAATAAACAAATAAATCTTTATTTAAAAAAAAAAAAGAATTTGGATTCTATTATTTGTACCTCAAGGTAAGAAATCAGCCTGGGGACCTTTCAGATAGCAGCCAGTTAGAGATGCTCTTTACAGTAATTGCTACCACTCATGGGAAAGAAGACCGTGTATCTGTCAACATGACACCTCCCTCCCTTTTCATTCACAGCTATCCTCCTACCTCTACCCCCAACCCCCACTGCTGCTGCCAAAATGTAATGCCCATATAAAACCTATTTCTATCACACACTGTCCTCACCACTAACATCAATGGTCTCAAATCTTGTCCCAAAATACCAAAGACTCTTTCCAGATCTCCCATGTAAACTATTTGGGATGTAGCCCAGGACTCATTCTGCCTTTTTCTGTTTGTTTGTTTGTTTGTTAAGAGCATCCCAGGCTGGCTTGGAACTCACTATGTAGCTGAAATGATGAACCTTCATCAACTTGACTGGATTTAGAATCTCCTGGGAGATGCAATTCTGGTCACATCCATAAGAGTGTTTCCAGAGATTAATTGAGGATGGAAGGCCCACCCCAAATGTGTGTGACATCATCTCTTCAATTGGGGCCCAAGGATAAAAGAACAAGAGAAAGCCAGATAAGATGATCTCTACTCTCTGCCTCCTGGTCTACTGAAGTCTGAAGGATCCCAGGCACGGGTTCCTGCTGCCATGTGCTCCACCATGCCTTGTGCTGAGATGGATTGTACCCTCTTAAATCACAAACTGTAATAAACTTCTTCCTTTAAGTGGCTCATGTTGGGTATTGATTGTGTCACAATGAAAGTAGTCACACAAATCTATATGGGCCTTGGAGTCTCTGCAGCCCCTCTTTCACTGTTCTGGAGCCCTAGGAAGACACATATGAGCCTCCACACCTGGCAACCAGAATCACTTATATAACATGCCATAAGTGAAGCTGATGCATAGCCTAGGACATCTTTGTCTACATCCTTGCAGTTCTCTGATCTGAACACTAGCAGCCTCTGCACCCACTTGGTTATACAGAGAATATTGACTCTTCACCAGACTTCCTTAATCTTTTGGTTTTGTTTGTGGTTTTTGGGTTTTTGTTTAAGACAGTTCCACTAAACCGTCTTGACAACTTGGAACTGGAAGTACTGGGTGTCTTGGTCAGGGTTTCTATTCCTGCACAAAACATCATGACCAAGAATCAAGTTGAGGTTTATTCAGATTACACTTCCACATTGCTGTTTATCACCAAGGGAATTTAGGACTAGAACTCAAGCAGATCAGGAAGCAGGAGCTGATGTAGAGGCCATGGAGGGATGTTACTTACTGGCTTGCTTCCCCTGGCTTGCTCAGTTTGCTTTCTTTTAGAACCCAAGACTACCTACCTGCCCAGAGATGGTACCACCTACAAGGGGCCCTCCCCCCCTTGATCACTAATTGAGAAAAAAATGCCTTACAGCTGGTTCTAATGGAGGCATTTCCTCAAGGGAGGCTCCTTTCTCTGGGATAACTCCAGCCTGTGTCAAGTTGACACACAAAACCAGCCAGTACACCTGGGCAAATGAGAAAAATCCCTCCTTCACCATTATTGAACTAGGTCTTCTCAGCTGGGAGAGCTAACATCTACGAAACAACAGTAATAATAATGTCCTACAATGTTCTTCATTTTCCATAAATCCCTTAAAGCTGTTCTCACTTCATAAATAAGAAAGCAATGTTTAACAGGATAAACAGGGCTGGCAATGATTCAGTACTAAAGGCTCTTGTTGCCAAGCCTGATGACCTAAGTTGAATCTCCAGACGTAAAACACAGGAGAGGACCACCTCTAACCTCCACATTGACTATACACACACACACACACAGAGAGAGAGAGAGAGAGAGAGAGAGAGAGAGAGAGAGAGAGAGATACATGGACGCATGCATATATGAAAACATGCAGTGCACGTATACACACACCACTCACAACAAATAACTATGATCTAAACACTTTTGAAAGGATAATTTGAACAAATATAAATTAGCTAGGCAAACTTTCAGGTCCAGACTATCTGCTAACTATGTATGTGTGTAATAGAAATCATACCACTCAGGGCTGGAGGGATGGCTCAGCGGGTAAGAGCACTGGCTGCTCTTCCAGAGGTCCTGAGTTCAATTCCCAGCAACTACATGGTGGCTCGCAACCATCTCTAATGTGATCTGATGCCCTCTTCTGGTGTGCCAGTGTACTTGCAGATAGACTACTCATTAAATAAGTAAACCTTTAAAACAAGCAAACAAACCCGGACAACCAGAACACAAAAGATAGATTCATATAAGAAACATGTTTACATGTTTTCAGACAGATGGTAGGTTGTACACCTTTAATCCCAGGCTTTGGGAGATAAAGGCAGGCAAAACTCTGAGTTTGAGGCCAGAGAGTTCCAGGATAGCCAATCCCTCTCCACAACCCCTCTCCACACCCCCTCCCCCCAAACACACATCGCAGAAGAAACATGGTACCATTAGCAAAGCTCTGAAACTTTACAGATCCTTTATTTTTCCTATTTGAGTTCTCAAAAAGGGTGGTACAGCTAAGAATCTCCTTCCAAAAGGTTTTATAATTGTGCTCAAGTCCTCTTCATCCTGAGATTTTTCCATAAGAACATCTACTTTAATCCTACTGGTACAGGATGGCTGGACTAGTGGGTATGCAACTACCTTCTCAAACTCTTTTTTCTGTTTCTTCACTTGATCACGCTTCTCAGGAAGTGGGATCTGACTCGGGCTTTTTCTCAAGATTCTGTCTTTGAGCCTTTGCTGTAGAAGTTCCCTCCCTCGAATCATGCGCTCCCGGTGATCTTTAATTTGGAGCAGTTCTCTCTCGTGTGCCTGCCTTCTTTTCTGTGCTTGTGGGATGCTTTCCTCCTCTAGCACAATTTTGGGTAGTGTTGTTTCACTGAAGAGTCGTGGCTGTCTCCAGGGTTTGTCTGTAAATTCTCTGGCATGGCTTGTTCTATGAATGTGCCTTTCTATTTGCTTCTTCTCTCTCTCAGGCACCCAGTAATGCTGTTTCTGTCTCTCTCTGCGTGGTGGTGGTGGTGGTGGTGGTGGTGGTGGTGGTGGTGGTGGTGATGGTGGTGGTGGTTCCTCTTGCACTTTTGTCTTTGTTTCACCACCTGTGTCTTTTTTCATTCTCTCCACCATTCTCTTATTATAATACGACTCTACTTTTGCAAGCCAGTAGTCCAGAGAATTAGCTTGCTCCTTGCAGAGTGCTTTGCTCTCCTCATGGCATTTCTGAGTTATCAAGTGTCTTGCTGCTGTTGTATGCACACCACCAAAACTCTGTCAAAGTGAGTTTTAGAATTTTGTAAGTTTTCCTTTAAACACATTTAAAAGAAGTTTGCCTTCCCCAGTACAAGTATAAGGAGGGAGTCTTGGGCCAGGAGTGGTAGCATGAATCTTAATCTCAGAACTCTTAAGTCAAAAGCAGGTGAACACATATCCACCCACCCCTTTTACTTCCTTTAGAGTAACAGTTTACATCTTACACTCCATGCTCCCAGGCAAGCCTGGGTGTTCTCAAAGTAGATAGTGCCCATCCCCAATAGATGACCCGTTTTTAAAGGGGATGCATCTGGAATACTTAACAGAGTGGAACAGAGTAATGCCTCAAAGGGTCACCTGTGCTGAAGGATTTTAAACCCTGGTCCTTTTTCTAAGTAGCTCCACTGTAGATTACTTACCAGGATCTTCTTCTCCAGTGGAGACTGCTGGCCTTCTGAAATCCTAGGGTCTCTGGATTCTTTTGCCCAAGCCAATCTAAAAGATAAAGCAAAGGTAGATTGGAGTAGGGGAGACACCACATGTTTGCTCACTTATCATTCCAGTCAGAGATCTCAATGATTTGGCCAAGAACATGGGCCATTTCTCCATCGAGAAAACATTTGCATTTCCCATGGCACAAAAAACAACAAGCATTTCTTATATATGAACTAAAAGCATACCTCTCCTGTGGACTCAAGGCAAACCACTCAGAATCATTTATTTGGCATGGACAGAAGACAGAAATAGGCTCTTTGGTGAGGGATGGCCTAAGGACACCCAGACCAGATTGTTCAGTTTCAAAGCCTTTTTTGTCTTCTGAGATAATTCTAGTCTCTCGTTTGGCCAGCTCATTGTCTTTCTGCACTTTGTCCAGCCAGGCCCTCTGTGCTTCTATCGGCACATACAGCATCTTTGCCTTGCTTTGTACTGAAATTCTATTCCTCTTTGATCATCTGGCCCTCGGCTTGACTGACTGATACTGTTAATCATCCTTCACCCTGAATCCATTTTGAGACTATTCCCTGCTGAAACTCTGCAGGCAGAGGTTTGTGGCCCTCTGGGTTTGTTTGCCAGGCTGATGGCACCACAAGTGAAGATCACCAAGTTGTTATGAGTCATTCCTGCTCAAAGCTCAGTTTACTGTGAGGTCGCATTTAAGCCACTGAAGCTGTCCAGCACACAGGTTGGGAACCCTCAAATTATAGTCAAAAGCAAAGCCTTTGAGGACTGGCAGGAATAAAATTGAACCATAATTCTACTATTTCTTCAATGTATGGTGCAGGAAAAGCCAGCTACCTTCCATGTCAGTTTACTTATTTAATTAAAGGCAGATATAAAGTACCTGCCTCTCAGGGTCATAAAGAATGAATATAGCTTACATATAAACAGATTTCATAGCAAATCCTCAGTAAATGCCAGCTGCCTGACCTTTACAGGTTGAATTGCCCTTAACATGTAAGACAACTTTTTTTTTTTTTTTTTTTTGGTTTTTCGAGACAGGGTTTCTCTGTGTAGCCCTGGCTGTCCTGGAACTCACTTTGTAGACCAGCTGGCCTAGAACTCAGAAATCCGCCTGCCTCTGCCTCCCGAGTGCTGGGATTAAAGACGTGCGCCACGACGCCCGGCATAAGACAACTTTTACAGTTAAGCCCCTTGGTCTCTATTAAATCTTCCTAGTACACCTCATCACAGTGATTCTCCCTTTCTCTGTGGAGTTTTCATTTTTACAACTCACTTAAAAATCCATCACTATTGGGGGCTGGAGAGATGGCTCAGTGCTTAAGGGCACTGGCTGATCTTCTGGAGGCCCTGAGTTCAATTCCCAGAATCCACAAAGCAGCTTACAGCTGTCTATAACTGTATTCCCAGGAGATCCAATGCCCTCTTATGGTGTGCAGCTGTACATGAAGACAAAACACCCATTTACATAAATCCTAAATCCTAGCATGGAAGAGCGAGCCCATGCCTGGTGCTGCCTGGAAGCTGGATAGCCAAAAGGTCTAGGATAGAACCAATACTATTGAAAAACAGAATTTAAAAGTCACTGGGTGGTGATGGTGCCTGCCTTCAGTTACAGCACACTGGAGGCAGAGGCATCTCTGTGAGTTGAAGGCTAGCTCTGGTCTACAAAATGAGTTCCAAAAACAGCCAATGCTACACAGAGAGACCTTCTCTCGAAAAACCAAAACCAAGATAAATAAAATAAGTCAATGAAATGATTCCTAGTGATTCTCTGCTATACTTGTAGACTGGAGCCTAGCATAATCATCACCAGAGAGCGTTCATTCAGCTACTGATGGGAGCAGATACGGAGACCCACAGCCAGACATTAAGTAGAGCTCAAGAAATCCTATGAAAGAGGAGGGAGGGGCTGGCCAGATGGCTCAACCAGTAAGAGCACTGGCTGCTCTTCCAAAGGTCCCGAGTTCAAATCCCAGCAACCACATGGTGGCTCACAACCACCCGTAAGGAGATCTGACGCCTTCTTCTGGTGTGTCTGAAGACAGCTACAGTGTACTTACATATAATAAATAAATAAATCTAAAAAAAAAAAAAAAAAGAAAGAAAGAAAGAGGAGGGAGGATTGTATGACCCAGAGGGGTCAAGGATACCACAAGAAAATGGCCAACAGAATCAACTAACCAGGGTACATAAGGGCTCACAAAGGCTGAACCAACAATCAGGGGTCCTGTATGGGTCTGATCTAGGCCCTCTGCAAATAAGTTATGGTTATATAGCTTGGTGTTGTTGTCAGTCACCTAACAGTGTGTGTGTGTGTGTGTGTGTGTGTGTGTGTGTGTATGGTGGGGAGCATCTCTAACTCTTTTCCTGATTTTGGAACCCTTTTCCTCTTACTGGGTTGCCTAGTCCAGCTTTAATAATATGAGAGGATGTTGCCTAGTCTTATTTTAACATCATATGCCATGTTTGGTTTATATTCCTGGGAGGCCTGCTTTTTTCTGAAGGGTGAGGGGAGGGACTGGGAGGAGAGGACGGAGAGGAAACAGCAGTTGGGATGTATCATATGAGACAAGAATAGATTTAAATTTTTTAGAAATCAATCACTATTAGGGTAGAGAGATGGCTCAGTGGTTAAGAGCACTGGCTACTCCTTCAGAGTACCTACATTCAAGTCTCGCCACGTGACAGCTCATGGCCATCTGTAACTCCAGTAACAGGGGATCAGACACCCCCTTCTGATCTCCATGGGCACAAGGCATGCATGTATGCCATGTACATATACACATTCAGACAAAATACTCAAAACAAAGAAGTAATCCTAAAAGTATTTGTAAAGATCGATTATTGATTACCTATATCTATAGCCACATTTTAATGTTGAAATCTAGAAGTGTGTGAATTATAATGTATATCTACAAGTGATAAACTTCATAATATTAGAGAGGCTCTAATACCTAATATTTTGTCTGACTTCTTAGACATTCTTTTAAGATTTATTTCTATTTTTAATGTGTACCACTGTTTTGTCTCTGTGTGTCTGTGTACCACATGCATGAAACCAGAAGAGGGCATCAGATTCTCTGGGACTGGAGTTACAACTGTTAGCTGTCATAGCTGGCTACAGCTGCCAGTGGGAACTGAACCTGGCTTCCCTAGAAGAGGTCCAAGTGCTCTTAACTACTAGGCCATTTTTCAAGCCCTTCTTAGATATTTGTTTACTGCTTGAGATTGAAAAGATTACTATGGCCGGGTGGTGCTGGCCCATGCCTTTAATCCCAGCACTTGGGAGGCAGAGACAGGTGGATTTCTGAGTTCGAGCCCAGACTGGTCTACAAAGTGAGTTCCAGGACAGCCAGGGCAATACAGAGAAACCCTGTCTCGAAAAACAAACAAACAAACAAAAAACCCAAACAAACAAACAAACAAAAAATTACTACGCCAGAGCTTGATGTGAAGGTTTCATACCTGTAACCACACTTAGGAGGCTAGATAGGAATACTGTGAGTTCTAGGTCAACCTGGGCTATAAGACCCTGCCTCCAAAAAATAATAATGACCACCTCACTTGCATTTCTTCTTTATAAAATATATATTTTATATATATGAGTGTTTTGCTTGCACGCATGTTTGTGCACCACTTGCATGCCACTGTGGAGGTATGAAGAGGGCATTCGATCTTCCAGAACCGGAGTTATAGATGGTTATGAGCACCCATGTGGCATGGATGCTGGAAAATGAACCAGGGTCCTGAGAGCAGCCAGAGCTCTTAACTACTGAGCCATTTCTACAGCCCTATACTTTCATTTCTTGCACAAGGCATCCATTATAGTATTATGATCCTAAGTCTCAAAATTCTAACCATTATCACACAGTAGCTAAGCATCTTTCCCTTATAACTATCTCAGGATTAAATTCAGTAGTAAAGGGCTTAGCTATCAAGGCCCAGGAGTCCATCCCAGCAGGCATGCATGTACACACATGTGCACCCATACACACACGGACTTACTTATTTTAGCAACAGAAGTTTGTTACATATTGAGGCTGGCTCGAACCTTGATCTGAAGCCCAAGATGGCTTCAAACTCACAACCCTCCTGACTCAGCTCCCCTAGTGCTAGGATAAAGGCATGTTCCACTGTGCAGACATGCTGCATCTTTTTATTACAGCATGTACCTGTCCCCCACGAAGTCTAGAGGTACATCCTGTAGACTTTGTATCCCTGGCTCAACCACCGACTAGTGCATTTTCTCCATACTCTAACTATTCATCTGTTTTAAAGAGAGAACACAGATTTCAACTATGCCGAGTCTGGTCTCAGCTTCCTAACCCTTGTACAGGTGCTAAGTATGTACTGAATAGACAGAGCTTTCGATGGGAAAGGAACATTATGCCTTATACTGCTTGTGCAGGAGAGGTAGCAGCCAAACCATGATGGATGTCTGAAGAATGTCAACATTTAAAGGGAAAGTGGGGCTAATTTTAATTTCTACCTTGAAAGAAGACAGGTAAAATTTAGAGAGCCCAACCATCGTAGTCTCGGCGGTAGGGCTTTGCTAAACAAGCACAATGACACCAGTTTCAACCCTAAGTAAAAGAGCAGGGTCTGTCCTCTTCAGCATCTTTGGTGTTTTGAGACAGGGTTTCTCTGTGTAGCCCTGGCTGTCCTGGAACTGACTTTGTAGATCAGGCTGGGCTCGAACTCAGAAATCCACCGCCTCTGCCTCCCAAGCGCTGGGATTAAAGGCGTGCGCCACCACACCTGGCCCTCCTGAGCATCTTGCTGAGGGTTTGTAACTACTTTTCCATGGCTTAATCTCACACTAACTGCACAGAAAGACAGACGAGGGTCTCTTCTATGAAAGAGTACAGTTTATGTCCTTTAGAATGTGACCAGGCTTAGCATGGTAATCAGGTTGGCTTGCTGGAGGGCTGAGACACTATCGTCAAACTGGTACTTCTTTAGCACACGTTTTCCTTACTTTGTAGGCCTCAGGTGAATGAAACGACACGATTTTATATTTACCCTATTGCTCACTTACTGGGTGGCAGGTATTTAAACACGAGTGAATGGGAGCTTAGGGAAGTGGAAGATGGTCTGCAAGCGAAAGCCAGGCCTAATCCCTAGTAAATCCAAAGAAGCGCTTTTGATTAATAACTAACCTCCCACATCTGGCAAGTGCCTAAGATTAGAGCCCTAGTCTCACCAGTTGCACCACCTTCAAACTAAACTAAACTCCCTAAACTCTCTCTCAAATGTCGCATGTGTCTTCTGCCTTCACCCTCACCATTCCACACTCCTTACGAAGCTGACTCACTCAAGTGCTCAGAACTGCCCGAAGCCCACGCGAGGAAGCTGGTGCAGCCAAGGGACAAACGGCCAGGAGAGCCCAAAAGAATGGGCAAGAATGCTTCTCGGTTTTGCTGTTGGCCACTGAGCAGCCGCAAAAGGACAAAACAAACAAACAAACAAAAAACCCAAAAACAAAAAACAAAAACAAAAAAACGGTCTCGGGAACCGGCAAGAGTTGCGGCTCTCTCAATCCAAGCGAATCCGTTGCTCTGGAAAAATCAGTCCAGTTTTAGGGGGG
The DNA here is from genome assembly GCF_000001635.26 of Mus musculus. NCBI lineage: Eukaryota > Metazoa > Chordata > Mammalia > Rodentia > Muridae > Mus > Mus musculus. The sequence continues at coordinate 3,319,893 of NT_187004.1, read as the reverse complement.
TGTTCCCAACCCCCTTACCCTGCTATGTGTAGGGCTCCCTACAAAAGCAGTAATAATCCAGGACTAGTGCGGAGCGGGAAAGTAGCGGACGGCCTAACTCTGGCTACTCGCCTTAACTTAGTCGACGTCATAGTACCATACTGCGTGCCGCTGTAAATTCCCTTCCGCCAGAGGTTCGGCTTAAACTGCCTCCAATATGTGCGCCATTGATTATGACGTCACGACCCAACGGCCACCAGGACGCGAAGACGCTCTAGCCCTCCGGGCGCACTCGTTGCCCGACGCCTTGGGATCGGGCGCTCTAGCCCGCGTCTGGGATCGGGACTCTATCAGTTTTCCGCCTACGTCGGACCTAATGAGGTTCCCCAGCAGCTGAGGGTCCTACCTAGCACTCCAAACTCTTGCTGTCAGAGGACCCAGTGGGAAGAAGACTCAGGTAAATTCCTTCCTGGGAAGCGATGGGGAACCTTCAAGGCCAGAATCCTGTGCCTTAATAATAAACACTCCTCTTTCCCAGCTCTCATCCGCCATGGAGCTGGCCCGCCCCCGCTCCAACTTTCAATCAGACTTGGATTTCTGCCCAGATTGTGGCTCAGTCCTGCCGCTGCCTGGAATTCAGGACACTGTCATATGTTCGCGTTGTGGCTTCTCCATCGATGTGCGAGGTAAGGAGCTGGTATGCTCAGCCAAGAGTGCGGGTGGAAGGGTCTACGGTGGGGGTGACCTCAGGACCGGTTGGGCTTAGCGAGGTGAGACTGAGAACAGGAATCTGTCAGCGAGAGACATTGGGAAGAAACCGATGAGACGCCTGGGAGAGTGTTGCTGGGATTCGTTGCCTCTTTTGCTGTTTCTACTGTTATTACTTTTTACTTCCTGTGCAGATTGTGAAGGGAAGGTTGTGAAGACCTCAGTAGTGTTCAACAAGCTGGGGGCTACCATACCTTTGTCTGTGGATGAGGGACCTGAATTACAGGGACCAGTGGTAAGTTAATAGGGGCCAGCTCCGAAAGAGCAATGGAAAGGTGATTCTGGACACCTGGTTTTGCACTCCATTCCAGGAGAATGTCCAAGGAGTCTGATTTCTGTACAGAAAGCAGAGACAAGACCAGGTCTCCATAACCCTTCTGTCTCTTCCTAGATTGACAGGCGCTGCCCTCGATGTGGTCACGAGGGAATGGCATATCACACCAGACAGATGCGCTCAGCTGATGAAGGACAGACGGTCTTCTATACCTGTATCAACTGCAAGTGAGAATATTTCCCCTCCCTCTGCCCAGTTCAGTGCTTGCAAAACAACAAAATCAATGACAGATTTGTATTATTTCATTTGGTCCAGTCCATTATAGGGGGGTTTGTAGCCCTTTTTATTTTTTACTATTTACTTTTTTTTTTTTTTTTTTTTTTGGTTTCTCTGTGTAGCCCTGGCTGTCCTGGCACTCACTTTGTAGAGACCAGGCTGGCCTCGAACTCAGAAATCCGCCTGCCTCTGCCTCCCGAGTGCTGGGATTAAAGGCGTGTGCCACCACGCCCGGCCTTTTTTTTGGTTTTTATTTATTTATTTTTATTTATTTATTTTTATTTTTGGTTTTTTTGTTTGTTTGTTTTGTTTTGTTTTGTTTTTTTTGAGACAGGGTTTCTCTGTGCAGTCCTGGCTGTCCTGGAACTCACTCTGTAGACCAAACTGGCCTTGAACTCAGAGATCCACCACTTGCCTCTGCCTCCCATGTACTGGGATTAAAGGCATGCACCACCACTGCCTAACTTACTTGGTGTTTTTTAAAGACAGCTCACTATATATCCAGGCTAGCTTTGAACTCTCAACCATACAGCCCAGGTTAACTTCAGATTTGAAGCAGTTTCCTGGCCTCTGTTTCCTGAGTGCCGAGATTCAAACATGTACCACTGAATTTGGCTTGTTAAAAAGATGTTTATTTTTTAAAGTTATATGTAGGTGTTTGTGTGTGCATATTTGAATGTGCAGGTGCCCACCAAAGCCAGAGACCATGGGTCCCTGGAGCTGGAGTTACTGGTAGTTCTGAGCCGCTGGATGTTGGTGCTGAGAACTGAACTTGGATCCTCCGCAGAATGAGCTCTTAAGGGTTGAGCTATCGCAACAGCTCCCCCTTACTCTTTTTACAGCCAGTGATCTAAACCTTTTAAGATGTGTGAAAAGAAAGCTGGGTGGGTGTAGTGACATGTGCCTCAAAAGGAGGATCGTGCTTTCAAGGCCAGCCTGAGCTACAGAGACTCACCAAAACAAACCAAACTAGGAAAACGTAAAATACATGAAGTAGGCATTGCTTTGCATAGTGGTACAACATGCTGAAAATTCCCACTGAGAAGGAGTGACTTAACATAATCTTACATGATTCAAAGAACGTGGTCTGAATAGTTTGGAGTATTCTTTGTCTTGGTTGCTGTGTACTTCTACGTTCTTGTGTGGCTTTCTGTATTTTCGCTTTTGCTTTTTGTTGTTTTCTTCTTGGGGTCCTGCCAGCTTTAATTCATGGCCCCAGGCATGTGAAAGAAGTGCCCTGCACTCAGCTGTAGCCAGAGCTCTCCTATATTTAGAATTGTAATTAAACTTGTTTTTTCTTCTTGATCTTCTTATCCTGCTTCCACCTCTCAGATGCGAGGATTACAGGCGTGTGCCACCATAGCTGTTCATGGTCCTGAGGATCCAACTCTGAGCTCTGGAAACTACATAAGCACTCTGCCAACTCAGCTACATAACCAGCCCCTTAGGTTTCCCAAGCTGAGATTTGACTTATCTTTTGTCAATCTGGAAATGTATCAGCTATTATCCCATTTCAATATTGCTTGTCCCCAATGTCCTCAGATTTCTTATTAGACTTTCACATCTCTCATCTTCTGTATTTTCCACCTCATTTCAGTTTATATTGTCTTCTGGGTAATTTCTCCAGATATTTCTTACAGCTTATTAATTTTGTCTTCAATTTGTATGTGTTTATGGTGGTGAGAATGTTTTATGTGTAGTATATTTGTGTTCATGTGGATGTATGCATGTATTTGTGCAAGTGTGCATATGGTGGACAGAGTTAGACATTGGGTAGCTTCATTAAATGTCTTTTCTTCTCTCTCTCTCTCCTTCCCTCCCTCCCTCCCTCCCTCCCTCCTTCCCTCCCCTTCCTTCCCTTCTCCTCCCCTCTCCTCTCTTCTTTCTGTTTTGAGACAGGGTTTACTATATTCTTGGCTGGTCTAGAACTCTTTGTAGACCAGATTGGCTTCAAACTCCCAGATACTAATCTGCCTCGATCTCCAGAGTGCTGGAATTAACGATATGTGCCATCACCTCCAATTCTCCACATTATCTTATGAGGCAGTCTGGAGCTCAGGAGGGTGGCTACCCAGTGCATTTTGGACATTCATTCTGCCACTGTCCTATTCTTCCCAGATCTAGTGCAGTCCTTTCTGTACATGTGGACCACCACACCCAGCATTTTCTTTCTTTTAAATAGATCAGGAGTCCAGACTCAAGTTTTAACCCAGCTGAGCCATCTCCCCAGCCTCTCCTTTACTACTTTTTTCAAACCTCATGAATCATCCAAACAGTTAGCTTGTTGGTCATTTTAAATGTTTCAATCATTTCATTTAACACTTATTATTTTATGTGTATGAGTGTTTTGTTTGCATGTATGTAAGTGTACTATTTGCATGTCTGATACCCAGAGAGGTTAGAAAAAGATGTCAGATTCCCAGGACTGGAGTTAAAGATGGTTGTGAACCACCGTGTGGTTGCTAGGGATCAAACCTAGATTCTCTGCAACAGCAACAAGTACTCTTAACCAGTGAGCCAAATCTCCAGCTCCCATTAATCATTTAAAATTGCTCCTTTTATTCTTTAAATGTATGTTAAGTATATTGAAAATGTTTGTGTGTGTGATGATTCTGATATCCGATGTTTCTGAGGATCTGATACTGCCAGTTTCTGCTGACCTTTTCATGGTACTGTTTTGCTTTGTAATTTTTGAGTGTGAACTCCAGGTTTCTCACAGTGTGGATGAATGCAGCACTCCCAGCATGGATAGGGTTCTTTGAGGAAGATCTGTGCCACCATGTCCAGCTACAGTTTTTTTTCTTTTCTTATGAATTACAGTTTAGCCTTTTCTTTCTCTTGGCTAGTGATTTTCTGTCCTAGGGAATCTGCGTACTTCATAGTAATAATTAGATATCAGTTATTAGATATTCTTTTTGGTTAAATATAACGAGTCTTCTTCCTCCATAGGTTTCAGGAAAAGGAAGATTCTTGACCCTTTTTTCTGGCAACCCAGCAACAATCCTTTCCTTCTCTCGGAAGTGAAGATACTCGTCTTTGATGCCTCCTTGGTCCCCTCCGGCTACCATGCTTTGTTCTCAGAATAAGATTGTCGACCCAGAATACTCCTTTCCCTTTTGAATTTACTAAAGTTATTTTTCTATGAAGCCTTGATGTTATGTGTGTTACTCTTAATCATTTATTCTGGTCAGGCTGGTGATATATGCCCTGTAATCCCAGCACTTCACAGATACAGTGTGAGCTATATCACGACATGACTAAAAACTAAAAAATAACAATAATCGGTCTTATTCCAAAGGAAATTTAGGTGAAGTAGAGATATAGATATAAAAAAAGAAAAAACTATAATAAAATGATGGAGTCTGGAATGAGGTTTTTATGGGTCTAAGAGATTCCCCATGACCATAAACAAATTAATAAGAGTCTTTATTAAATACTCATGGCACCAAGATTGCAATTGAGAGCATTCCCAAGAAGCAGCATCAAAGCTTATAAAGTTAGAAACCACCAGATTACATATATTCTGTCTACACATAGGCAGAGTCTAATTTTAGCATATGTCTTGCAGTTAGTTGTCTTAGCCATTGAGCAGAATAGGTAAATTTGATTACAAAAGCAGAAATAGTCTTATGGCCTATTATCTTGCTAGAATAGCAAATTTTACAAGAGCAGTCAATTTAATTTTTTTTTTTCTGCAAGTATAACAGAGTATCATTAATAGTGTCCGGGACTGGTGCCTGCCCATGGGATGGGTCTCAAGTTGGACAGGGTTATTGGTTGGCCATCCCTTAGCCTCTGCTCCATCCCCTGTGCCTGCCTTTCTTATAGACAGAACAAATATCAGGTTCAAAGTTTTGTGGGTGGATTGGTGTGTCTTGATCCACTGAGGTCCTGCCTGACTACAGAGGTAGGTTCTTCAGATTCCATGTCCCTGATGTGTGAATCACGGCTAAGGTCACCTCCACTGACTCTTGGGTGCCTCCTCTATCCCAGGTCTCTGCCTCATCCTGGGAAGTTCTCCCCCAACCCCTCACCCCTGCTAGTTGCAGATTTCCATTCATTTTCATGGCCATCTAGCCAACTCTTCCTGTCCTTCCCCACACTGGATCCTGACTCCACCCTATTCCTTTCCCCATTGCCCCACCTTCCCAGTTCCCTTCCTCCATCTGACTTATGACTATTCCCCCTTCGAAATGAGATTCAAGAGTCCTCACTTGGGCCATGGAGTGTACTGTGGTACCTGTATTTTGTGGATAATATCCACTTATAATGAGTACATACCATGCTTCTTGTCCTCTGAGAGGCTCCACCCAGCTGCTCACTCAAGATACAGATACCCATAGCCAAACACTGGAAGGAGCTTGGGGACTCTTATAGAAGAATAGAAAGAAGGATTTCAAGTCCCAAAGGGAATAAGAACATCATAGGAAGACCAAATGAGTCAACTAACCCTTAGGACTCTCAGAATCTGAACTACCAAGCAAAGAGCATACATGGGCTGGACCTAGTCCTCCCCTCACATATGTAGCAGATGTGCAACTTGGTTGTCATGCGGGTCCCAAACAACTGGATCAGGGACAATCCCAAAAGCTGTTGCTTGTACATGGGACAGGTTCTTCTAGCTGGGCTGCCTTGTCTAGCCTCAGTGGGAGAGGAAGCACCTAGTGTCGCTGAGATTTGAAGTGTCAGGGTGTGGGGATAGCCAGGGGGATCCCACCCAACTCAGAGAAGGGGATGGGGATGGGGGAAGGATTGTGGGAGGGAGTACCTGGGAGAGGGGCAGTGAACAGGGTGTAAAGTGAATAATAATAATAATAAAATAATTCTTTGTTGGGTGGTGGTGGTGGCCTTTGATCCCAACACTGGAGGAGGCATAAGCAGGTAAGTTTCTGAATTTGAGGCCAGTCTGGTCTACAGAGAGAGTTCCAAAAGGGCCAAGGCTACACAAAGAAACCCTATTTGGGAAAACAAAACAAAACAAACAAACAAACAAACAAACAAAAAAAAACCTTCAATGTCTGGTTAAAAGAGGTAGGCGGGCTGCCACGACAGTTTGTACAAGCTAGGAGCTTACAAATTAGAGCCCCCTCCCCCCGTTTGGACTCTCGAGCATAGTAAGCCTAAATGAAAACCATTACAAGGACAATACAAAAAAGATGCACTTATATGTATTATACATATATCTTATCTAAATCTAGTTTCTCATTGTAAGGAAACAAAAACTGGTATTTTTGGATGGATAGTGGAGAGATTTAACAAAATTTAACCAGATGAATTTGGATTTGTTACTCTGCCCCCTGCATCTAACCTTTGCATTCCTCAAACTGGGAGCTAAATGGTAATCTAGGTGTTTCAGGCTTTAATCTTAGGGCCTACTACAGTCAAAAAATTTCAGGTTTAGTGTACCTTCACTGGGATATCAACAAACAGGGAGACGGCTAGAACCCAGTGTATTTCCTGCTCCTGGAAAACCGCTCCTTGACAGAATGATAAAAAGGAATTTGGAGATAGCTCCCTGTCCCACCTAATTTTTTCACCTAAGCTTATGGATACAGCAGATAGGGTAAGGATTCTAGGCACACAGACCTCATCCTTTCAGCACAACGGCCTCGAGTTGACCAGCCAATGAACTTAAGCCTTGCCTAGCCCCACCCCCCCCCACTATGACATCACTTCTGCCAACCTCAGCGTCTGCGCACTATTGCATTACGGCGGAACTATTCTGGCGACGCCTGCTTTGACCCAGGCGGTGGTGGGGAAGGGAAACTGTGTTCTGCAGGATGCGTCACAACCGGAAGTGAAAGGCCGGAAGTGGGGTTGGACAGGTTTTCCCCAGGGGTGGGGAAGCAGAGGCCATGGAGGAGTAGGGGAGATTAAGAAGCTAGAGCATCCTGGCCTCTACTCCGAGTCTTGTACCGGTTCTCTTAGATCTCTGAGGCGCAGAAAAAGGAAAGGGTGTCTCAACCCGCTTTCTCGCTTTTCGCTTTAGCCATGGCGGAGACAGGGGCCGGGATAAGTGAGACCGTCACTGAGACAACGGTTACTGAGACAACGGTTACCGAGACAACCGAGCCAGTGAGAAAGGCGGGCAGGGGGTCTATTTAGGGGTCTGGGAGGCACTGGGAGGGGGAGGGGGGTTTGGAAAGTTGGTGGGTTTGGGATCTGGGACATCATGTGGGGTTTACTCTTATTGGGAAAATCGCAAGGAACTAAATAGAGATGCTTGGAGCCGCTCAAATGGTTCAAGTGACTGGTCAAGGATTGTTTAATCCGTAGTTACAATTAGAGTATAGGTGTTAAGGCTTGGGGTGGTGGTCTATGTACGTAATAAACGGAAACTGGGTTAAGGAGCCAGAAAGGTACTGGGAGGAAGTGAAACGCCATTTGAGAAGGCGTGGTTTTGGAGGCAAATGTACAGAACGAGTACTTACCAATAGTGCTTACCAATAGATAGTCATGGAATGGGTGCGTGTTAAAGCGGAGGAAATGAGGAAACAAGAAAATAAGGTGAAGTATGTTTTGGCAGATCAGGGAGGAGAGAAGCAAATGAGCAAACAACTTTTGCAAAAACAAATTGCTTTCAAAGGGAGAAAGATGCGTTGGGTTTGACAATGTCTGGGTTGAAGGAGATTAGTAGTTTAGCAGTTATTACCAGAGATGCCAGAATGTTAAAGAATAAGTGGATAGGATTAGGGAGCCCTGGGCTTGAAGATGAGAGAAGAAAGAATGAAGGCTTTTTTGTAGAAGGAGGGTTTTGGATATTTGTTTTATTTTGATATGTGTGTGTGTGTGTGTGTGTGTGTAGGCCTGAAGTTAACCTCAGATGTCTGAGACATGGTCTATATTTATTTATTTATTTATTTACTTATGATACAGAGTCATTGTGCCTGGAGCTGGCCAAATAGGCTAGTCTGGCTAGCAAGAGATCTGCCTTTTTGCACCACCACCACCACCACATTTGACTTTTTGTTGTTGTTTTTGTTCCCGTGGATACAAGGGATCAAACTCAGGTCTTCATGCTTGCACCAAAAGAGCTTTACCAACAGAGATGTCTCCCCATCCCTGCTTTATTTTATTTTATTTTTTTCTGAGAAAATAGCTATACCATGTTGCAGAGGCCATTTCAGTCTCCCAAGTGCTGAGATTACATACCTCAGTCTCTTTAGAACATGAATAAGAGGTGTGAAGAAGAAAGTGAGATCAAAGGCCAGTCACAGGAAAGGGAGAAAATAACATTCATATATTAATGCCACCAAGGGTGATAGCGTTGGTTGTATCTTAGTTTGCCAATTTGCTGGCACCTTCCCTAGTTTAAGAATTGCCTTCTTTGCATACTATTGGTTATCAAGAACAGGGATTCATACTCTCCACAAACAGGCTGTCCTGCCTCTCCAGGGGCATGATGTGTGTTACTGACTGAGCCAGGGAAGAGAAAAAAGGAGGTTCCATAGGAAACAGGAAAAATCAAGAGGAAGTGAGTCAGATGGGCCCACACCTCTTTTAACTTTTCAGGAGAATCAGAGCCTAATTATGAAACTTCGGAAACGCAAGCCAGAGAAGAAGGTGGAGTGGTCCAGTGACACTGTGGACAATGAGCATATGGGGCGACGCTCGTCGAAATGTGAGTGTGGGTGGCCCAGTGTCCCTGGCCACCATCTCACTGTTGCTTTATAGCTCTATCGAGTTCTTGGTTGGAAAGAAAAATAGGTGGGAATAAAACTATGCGGTACCAACTGCCTGGAGTTAGGGGTGGGGGCGGGGGCAAGCCATGGCAGAATGGGAGTCAGGTTTTTCCGACTCTCTCTTGAATTCCTGGGGGAAGAGGCTAAGGCAGCTGGATTCCAGAAAAGTAGGGAGAGGTTTTCACACAGATCTGGTGGAAATGAAACTGACTGAACACTGCTCTTCATCCTTCTTAGCTGGCTTTCTCTCTCTCCATTCAGGCTGCTGTATTTATGAGAAGCCTCGGGCCTTTGGCGAGAGCTCCACCGAGAGTGATGAGGATGAAGAAGAAGGCTGTAGTCATAAGCACTGTGTACGGGGTCACCGCAAAGGACGGCGTCCTACAACCCCAGCACCCACCCCAACCACTCCTCCACAGCCTCCTGATCCCTCTCAGCCCCCTCCAGGACCTATGCAGCACTAAATCCCTCTCACCATTCATGTGTCTGCCTGCCCCAAATATATCCATCTGACATGGGGACTCCACCCATTGCCTCCGTTCTCCTGCCCCCTTCTTCCGTCTCCTGAGTGATAGAGAAGAGGAAGAGGAGGGTGGATACAGATCCTGGAATTCTGACTTGCTGCTGTTCCAGAACCCAGGCTTCTGGGTTCTCCCAGCCCCTGCTTCCCTACAGTTTGCTCCCATGCCTGGGATCCAGGCATCTTGGTCCCAGTCTATCCCTTTTGTTCTCACTGCCAAACTACCTGTCCTGGGATCCAGTATCTTGGCCACCTGCACCCTCAGCTTGAGTCCCAAGCACTTCAACTGGGTTTTCAACGGTCCCAGCTTTCACTGCCAGGGCTCCAATCAGATGCCAGGCAATCTTGCACCCCAGTTCTGCGTATTAATCCTGGCTTATGGTTCTTCTACTGATGCAGTTTTCCTAAATCTTAGTTCTTGCCTGTGGGATGTAAGGTTGTGTGGAGACTATAGGGTTCCCTGGCCCTTCTGCTCCTCTTACCCCTTATGGCTCTCCAAAGGAGTTAGGAGAGGTCTTTGTCATTCACACCTAATGGAAAGTGGAACCAAAAAAAAAAAAAAATAGCCATGTCCTGAATATAACATTTCTGACAAAGCTGGCTGAGACCACTGACTTAGAGCCAATGATTTTCTCAGCCTTTAATCTTTGAGCTTCAGCATTGGTGTCCTAGGGGCCTGGGTCCCTAAAAGGAAAGAGGGAGAAAGCAAAGAGATGAGGGGACAGGCCCCTGCAGTATGCTCCTACCCTTTCCTGCCTAGGCTTTGGTGTCTGCCAACCCAGGTGTCTTGCTCTCTCAGCCCTCCCCGGCTGGTGCTAGGATCTGGGTACTGCCCTCCAGGCCTCTGGCTGTGCACAGTACAGAAATCAGCAAAACCCATGGCACCACTTAGATCTCATTTATTGCCACAGATGCACAAAATAAATAACCCAACATTGCACAGTGTGTTAAATACAGGCCCATTTATACACAAGGGAAGGATGGGAGACTATACAGAATGTTTGGGGTGCCTGAGTTGCTCCCGGGTTGAGGAAGGAGGTAGCACCATTAGTTCTTTTATGTGCAAGATAAAGTTCCAAGAGGGTGTTCAATGGGAAAAGGCCACGAGCAGAGGAAACAGTCATAAATGAAAGGTTGAGTATAGACTGGCTTGCATACATATCCTAGAATTTATGTTCTAGGCTTCAGGTTTGAGCTGCGCGGCTTAGGTTATGAGTTAAATGTCTTAGGAAGACTTTTTTTTTTCCTCTGAGAATCCTCAGAGTGGACATGAGCAGGAAGCTGCAGACTTCCTGCTGTGCATCATGCCCTGAGCCTTTTGGGATTGGAGGTAAATTAGGACTGTTTCCCAACACTGGTGGTACAAACAGAGCCTCTTTCTCTAGCCTGGCCTAGAATGGTACGGAAAGAGGACTCAAGAAAAAGGTCTTAGGTCATGGAGACTCGGGACTAGACTGGCTTAAAGGCACGAATGTACAAGCCAGTTGAGGTTTTGATTTGGGAGAATGTGAGTGGACAAAGGGTGCTTATTAATACTCCTGTTCCGATAGGTGTTACAGACAAGGTCACTGAAACAGGTGGGGATTTGTGCAAGGGACAGAAGTAGCCTCGAGGCCATCTGGACTACTGCGGTAGGGTAGGAGCTAGAGACCTGAGGCTCAGGCTTCTCCAGGCAAGATACGCAGCGGGGTACGCGGGTCACAAGTGCAGAGCAGGGGGAAGACACGCTCCCCGAGCGGGCCCGGCGCCTGGAAGGCGAAGAGCAAGTCCAATGAGCGGCCGTCATAGAAGGCCACACGACCCCGCTCCCAGTCCAAGTCCACGCGAATGCGCTGCGGCGGGGGCCTGGCACCACCTAGCAGGGTGGGCTCTGGAGCCGTGAGCGCCCACAAGCGGCCGCCGCGGCCCTCCACGGCCCATATAGCCTCCGATGGGCACAGCTTGATGAGGCCCTTGCGGGTCACGGACTCCCCGGCAGCGCCCACGGCGTAGCAGCTCTCTCCCGCGTTCTCATCCTGAGCTGTAGAGTCTCTGAAGGACGCGCCTTCCGCGGTCTCCACCTCCCAGCAGTGGCGGCCTGACGCGAAGCCCTGCGCACCCAGCACCGCCGGGAGCTGATCAAAGCGCGCGGGGCTGTCCAGCGGCGCAGGCGTTCCGGGTGGAGCCAGACTCACGCCGCGGTAGTCAGAGGAGATGAGCAGATCACGGTGTGCTGTGCGAGGGTCGAGCGTCAGGTCAGCTGCAGAAGAGGGGAGAGGGGGAACAACACATGGTACGTTTTTTAAGTCTAGAGAGAAGGGTGAAGAAGAGCAGAGGTGCTTGAGTCCTCTCGCAGTTCCCCTAGCGACCAGGGCGACCAGGATGGGAAGACACTAAGGCACAGAGCCGCTTTGTGCTCTGATCCACCACTTTTGTGGAACTGGACTTGGACAAAGACTATGCTGGTCAAGGAACCCAGCATGGAGACCTGAGGGGAGGCTGGTGTGTGGTGTTGGTGGAAGAGTGGCGGATGGGACTTATAGGGAGAATGATGACTAATACTTGAATCTGCAAGTGTGGTGGCTTTAATCCCAGCACTTGGGAAGCAAAGAGGGCAAAACTCTGTGAGTTCGAGGCCAGCTTGTATAGCAAGTTCCAGGCCCCTTAGGACTACATAGTAAGACCCTGTGTCAACAACAACACAAAGCAAAAACCTTGAATCTGGGTTGGGTACGGGAGCCAGGTCAGCAAGACTACTTACTGAGAGAGACTGATACCTGAGAGAGACTGATACCAGATAGGAACTAGAGTGATTTAAAGGAAGGGCAAAGGGAGGAATCCAAGGTATCTAGTAAAACCAGCCCATTTACCTTCCAGGCCAGGCCCATTTCTATAGGAGGTGTGGTCAGAGGAGATACAGAAATTGCCTAAGGGACCAGAAAGAGTCACTGGCCTTGCAGGTATGGGGCGCTTTAAGGAAATGCTTCTGGATTAGGAGCTAGAAGGAATTTGTATTAAGTGAGATGGAGGGGTGACTAAGGAATGGAACATCTCGAGAGCTACCTTGGGAATGAGCACAGAAGGGGTAGAGGAGGTGCTGGAGTCTTGACCCCCTTTCCAAGAATGGGAGGAGGTGGAAGCAGGGATCTTGTACTGTCTGGGGGTACATAAAAAACGTGAGGGAACGTGGCTGAGATCTGAGGAATTAAGGATATTGTTCTGGGTTACATTGTGCCTCCTGTCCAGCTGTGGAGTTACATATGCATAGCCTCAGCACATTAGAGGCAAAGACAGGGACTAGAGGTCCATGCCAGCCTGGGATACATAGAAAGAGACTCTTTAAAGGGGGTGGGGTGTCAGTTTTGTTCCCCAATTTTCTGAATTTACCTTATGCGTGTGTGTGTGTGTGCGCGCGCGTGTGTTTGAGGGGAGGATTTTCACAAAGGTAATCAGGTTAAAAAATGAGATTATTACAGTAGGCCCTGATGCAGGATGATTTCTATCTTAAAAGAGAGTGGAGACACTTGCACACAGAGACAGGTACCTAGAAGGAAGCCCAGGTGAGACCATCTGTGGACCAAGGAAGTATTGAGGTTTCCAGAGCCAGGAGAGAGCATGGAACAGATTTCTCCTTAGCCCTCAGACTTCTATCTCTAGACTTTGAAGTGCGAATGGTGGTTGTTCAAGCCACCTATTTGTGACACTTCATTATTTCAGCTGTAGGAAGTCAAAACTGATACCAAAGTGGACTTGAGCATTTTCTAGAGCGAAGAGGGAGCAAACAGAGCATAGCTTATGATCCGCTCCCTCCCCTCTTCACCTGTCAGCCTGTGAAGCATGTTTTTGACCACGGGGTAATCTTCAGGGAGATCCTCCTCTGAGTTAGATGGCTTGGGTGCTGGGACATCGAATCTGGAGAGACGAAGGAAGTTATTGGCATCCCTGTCTTTTTGATGCTGCTTCTGATGATCCTAACCCACTCACTTGTCACAGAAACAGGTGAGGCTACACTCTAGAAAGCCCGTTGCTAAGTGGAGGTAAAGAGAGGGGTCTGGAGGGAAGGTCATGGCTATGGCTGTAGGTAGTGGGAAGGAAGAAACAAACAAAAATGGAACTCACCGTCTCCATGTCTTCCTCATATCCTGGTACGGGCAGAAGAAAACATAGGTGTGAGTTCACACTGTGGGACATCTTCCCCTCCGCCTCAGGTGAGCTCTGACTGCTTGATACCTTCCCACCTTTTAAAACCATCTCCCCACCCCACCCCAAACACCCTGCCCGCTCTGCTCCATTTTTCTCTTCAGTTCTCCCTTCTTCTTTCATGTCCTTTACTTCTGCCTACTCCAAAATCACTTTCTCCTCAGGTTCCTAGCTTCATCCAGACTGTTATATGCCTTCTCCATCCTTCCACAGCCTCAACACAACTACTTCTTACCTCTTGTTTAATCTTCCCAGGCCCACGCTCTCTTTTAGTATGCTCTCCTTCTTTAGTTACCAGCATGTCTTCCAGATATATGTCCACCCCGTCACCACAAAAGGGACACACACCCATATTCCTTGAGCTAAGAGTTGTTATATAAAAGCCTAACAATAAAGCTGCTCTCCTTTTTGTCTTAAAAGCTCAGTGGCGTTTATTGGGCTCTTTGGTTTTATTATGTCTCTGTACCCTCAGGCCCCTGATCTCAGAAGTGTCCTAAGAGACCCTACAGATTTTGTAGGGAGCCATGGAAGCCTGAAGAGGGCGCTAGATTCTCTCACCCTCCAAACACTGGGTTTCCTTCATCCCTCTTTTCTGATTCCAGAGAGGATGGCTGGGAAGGCCAGT